>NC_068446.1:1037967-1042967 GCF_023373465.1 Oncorhynchus keta | reverse complement strand
ACTGGGCTAGTATCGAGTAGAACCGGTTTAGTGAGACAGTGAGTCAGATAGTGTTTTATAGGTCAGGGATAGATGAGATGGGACAGATAGATGAACAATGGAATGTCCCCCTGGAGGCTGTTTCCATGACACCCAGACCCCCCCATCACTCTCCGTACGCATGCCAACACACATAGGCACATACATACTCACTCACGCATATATACCCAAGGACACACAGACACACACGCACGCAACCCTGCAGACTGTGAAGTCATGTGATCTGGTTTAAAAACACTCAGAAGATACTACTGCCTGAAGGGCCCCTTTAATTGGTGGACAGGTTAAGAAATCAATATGAGTGTGTGCGTGTGTGTGTGCGTGTGTGTGCATGTGTGCGTGGAGGGGGGGTGATAAAGTGAGACTGTATGTGTTTATTTGTCTGTGTGTGTGTGTTGTCCTAGCGTTCTCAGCAGGAATTCTGCTCCAGACATTAATAATAAACTGCATTATGTGCACCGCTTGCTGAAACAATAACTAAATTAAGACACACACACACACACACACACACACCACCACACACACACACACACACACACACACACAGGTATAGGGAGATGATTCAAAAGCTAATGAAACACAGGAAGTCCTCTGTCACACAAACGGAAACAAAACCAAGGGTAACTAACGAGGTGATACATAATGATTCTATCAGCTCCCCTCAAGCATCTGCTTATTGATTTCCTCCTTAGAAAACAGGAGCTTACAGCAATACAAGTCAGTGGTGACACTGCATGTTTCTGTAGGGCATCCGTGTCCCATAATCCTCGGGAGCTGATATGGGATTCTTAATCAGAGGGAGGTGGGCCGTGTGAGGAGGGGTGTGTGTATAGTGTGCCTCTGTCTGTGTGTGTGTGTGTGTGTGTGTGTGTGTGAGGCGTGAGGAGGGGTGTTCATTAAGTGGTGTGTGGTTGCCGCGGGGATAGTTAGTAGTTAGCGCACAGACCTCGTTGCACTCGATCTCCGTGCGCTCAGCTAACTTACAACTAACTAACCCCGGACTACAGCTAAAGGCGGAGGAAGAAAAGCAGACTGCCCCCCCCAGATGGAGGCCCGCCAGGTACAGACACAACAGACAGACAGACAGACAGACAGACCGGGAGAGGAAATTAGAAAGAAGGAAATTCTTCTTCTCATGAAGGATGGTGGGTCAGTAGTGCACACACACACACACACACACACACACACACACACACACACACACACACACACACACACACACACACGTTAGTTGTTAGATCATACTGTACTGAGTTGCAATGTACGAAGAGTAGCGGAAATAGAGCACTTATACCTTCTTAGCTCCGGTCAGAGCAGCCTTCTGCAGTTTACGGTAACAGTATTTGGCATAGCCGCTTATCGCCACTCCTGGAGAAAAACATACACGCACACACACACACACACACACACACACACACAAACAGGTTAGTTGTTAGATCGTACAGTAATGAGTTGAAATTAACGAAGATTAGCGGACTCAAAGCACAGGTATAGCGCGGGAACACAGAATACACACACTGCATGACCAAAAGTATGTGGACACCTGCTCGTCCAACATCTCATTCCAAAATCATGGGCAGTAATATGGAGTTGGTCCCCCCTCTGCTGCTATAACAGCCTCCACTCTTCTGGGAAGGCTTTCCACTAGATGTTGGAACATTGCTGTGGGGACTTGCTTCCATTCAGCCACAAGAGCATTAGTGAAGTTGGGCGCTGATGAGGGGACGATTAGGCCTGGCTCGCAGTCGGCGTTCCAACAGCCCCAGACCATTATTCCTCCTCCACCAAACTTTACAGTTGGCACTATGTATTGGCAATATGTATTGGCACTATGTATTGGCACCAGATTCGTCCGTCGAACTGCCAGATGGTGAAGCGTGATTCATCCCACTGCTCCAGATTTCTATGGCGGCCAGCTTTACACCCCTCCAGCCGACGCTTGGCATTGTGACATGGAAACCCATTTCATGAAGCTCCCGACAAACAGTTCTGGTGCTGACGTTGCTTTCAGAGGCAGCTTGGAACTCGGTAGTGAGTGTTGCAACGCTTAGACATTTCCACTTCACAATAACAGCACTTACAGTTGACCAGGGCGGCTCTAGCAGGGCAGAAACATGATGAACTGACTTGTCGGAAAGGTGGCGTCCTATGAAAGCACCACATTGAACGTCACTGAGCTCTTCAGTAAGGCCATGTGGGTGGCACAGGGTCGTTCTGCTGCCACTAATTACTGGAGGGTAACAGCTCAGTGGTCTAAATCTGGAAACACACCGACCATACAGCCTGAGGCCTAACCAGCCAGCACACTGTCCTTCTGACCCTATGTGACACCCACATTGACACACTGTCCTTCTGACCCTATGTGACACCCACATTGACACACTGTCCTTCTGACCCTGTGACACCCACATTGACACACTGTCCTTCTGACCCTGTGACACCCACGTTGACACACTGTCCTTCTGACCCTATGTGACACCCACATTGACACTGTCTAACCATCATGTACATACGTTCTACAAGCACATAAGAGCACACTTTGACTCAGGTAACAGTCCTAGTAGTTACCAGAGTTACCCGTCACTAAAAGACTGAACTGATGCTCAGGACTCTCCCCTCGGGGAATGAATGAGTAGACAGACACCCACAAGACAGTAGAATGATGTACGACAGATAAATGGTTTAGCAGACCACATGGAGGAAATACACAGTTACGAATGTGTGTGTGTTACACACACACACACACACACACACAAAATAGAGTTAGACAGTTGTCACAGTGGTACGGGAAAAATGCCCCAAATTGAAAAAGACAGAGTGCAGACAACCACAGACAGAGTAGGTAGATAGGTAGGTATACAGACAGAGTAGGTAGATAGGTAGGTATACAGACAGAGAGAGAGAGACAGACAGAGAGATTGACAGACAGACAGAGAGAGAGAGAGAGAGAGACAGTCAGAGAAACACAGACAGACAGGGGGTCGACAGCTATGAAATAGACACACAAAACACTGAGGACCTAAGAAGATAGAGAGATACAGAGCTAGATCCTGAAGGTGAAGGACGGAGAGGAAGAGGAGGATTAAAGAGATGACATCAATGGAGATGAAGAGGACGATGAAGAGGATGGAGATGGGAAGGAGGAGGCGGTGGTAGCAGAAGTAGTAATCTGCTGCAGGTAGAGTAGCCAGGGCCTTGTGTGTGTGTGTGTGTGTGTGTGTGTGTGTGTGTGTGTGTGTGTGTGTGTGTGTGTGTGTGTGTGTCTGACTGTGTTGATGAATGTGATGTGATTAATGAGATGTGTGTGAGAGAGCGAGAAAGAGAGAGAGATAAAGAGAGAGAGAGCAGCAGGCACAGGGAGAGCAGCTAACCAGTTGTAGGTAGTTTGACTCCTCCCCTACCCTCCACTGGCCTCGCCTTCTCCCTCCCAGGGCGACGCCCACGCATCAGTCTGGCTCGCCTTTCCACCCGGCTCGCCAGCAGACCGCTGATGTGCCGAGCCACTGCAACAACACACACACACACCATAACCACAGCAACCGTCACTCACAACACACACCCCGACACCTGGACCACAAACACTACCCTCACACATACAGCAAAACACGTAGATTTACCATGGTAACGACCACACAGACTCCACTAACAAACACCATAGTCGAACTGCAAAACTACACACACACACACAACAGGCCACAAACCATTAAGACATGTCACATCAAGAAGACAACAACAAACATGCAAAAAGACACATGATAAAACATGCAGGCTCATGTTGTCAGGACCCGGTTACGAACCCGGGTCTCCGGAGTGAGAAACAGTCACTTAACCAACTGAGCCACGAATAGTCGGCAGAACCCAGAAGATGAGGCAGACACAGCAGTACTTGAGACGGTGTATTTAATGAAGTAAAAAATGAAGTTCTTCAGGAAAACATGTAACTCCACAACCTCAAAAGGAATCCTACAAGAACAAAGGTAATCCTCCAAGACAAAAAAGGTAAATCCACAAGGTGGAAGGTAAAGCACAAAAAGCCTCAAAAGATACAAAAAAAAAACAAAAAAAAACAAACAAGAACAAAAAACAGAATTCCACAAGAGAGTCCACCGGGATCAACAAGAGTTCTCAGAGTACTAGGGCTGGGTGCTAACATACAAACACAGAGCAAAGAACAGAGGAAAACAAAGGGTTTAAATACAATCAGGGGAAACGAGGCACAGGTGCAAATAATAATGGGGATCAAGGGAAAACAAAAGGTCAAAAGGCACAATGGGGGCATCTAGTGACCAAAAACCGGAACAACCCTGGCCAAATCCTGACACATGTGTACAATGTGTACATCATGAAGAACCACACACATTCAGTAAGAAAACAGACAGACAGACAGACAGACAGACAGACAGACAGACAGACAGACAGACAGACAGACAGACAGACAGACAGACAGACAGACAGACAGACAGACAGACAGACAGACAGTGGGAGGAGAGGGAGCCTGAGAGACAGACAGACAGACAGACAGACAGACAGACAGACAGACAGACAGACAGACAGTGGGAGGAGAGGGAGCCTGAGAGACAGACAGACAGACAGACAGACAGACAGACAGACAGACAGACAGACAGACAGACAGACAGACAGAGGGAGGAGAGGAGCCTGAGAGACAGACAGACAGACAGACAGTGGGAGGAGAGGGAGCCTGAGAGACAGACAGACAGACAGACAGTGGGAGGAGAGGGAGCCAGACAGACAGACAGACAGACAGACAGACAGACAGACAGTGGGAGGAGAGGGAGCCTGAGAGACAGACAGACAGACAGACAGACAGTGGGAGGAGAGGGAGCCAGAGAGACAGACAGACAGTGGGAGGAGAGCCAGACAGACAGACAGACAGACAGACAGACAGACAGACAGACAGACAGACAGACAGTGGGAGGAGAGGGAGCCTGAGAGACAGACAG
>NC_068446.1:992967-1032967 GCF_023373465.1 Oncorhynchus keta | reverse complement strand
AATATTACACCACAATATTTGCATGACGGTATTTGCTGTTTTTGAACAATAAATCTGAGTGGTTCATGACCCTAGGGTGGCAACACATCAATTATATGTGATTTCAATGGGTCTCCATTAATACTGTTCAATCAAACTCCAAATCAAAATGATTTTCAGCACTCTCATATATTTCTGCATTTCCTACACTTTAATTGTGATACGACCAAAACAATCTAGTTAATGGGTGAACTGTTGGAATTGTATAGAGTCTAATTCTAAAGTTGAAATACAGTGAGCAGCACCTATAATGCATTGCTGTTTGACACGACAACGCATGAATTAGCCAGTGAGGAATTATTGACAGGGTAGAAACCAAAGTGTTGGTCAGTGTTTCCAGGTGACCCTAATTAGATGTTACGTTACATGTTTTCTGACTTCATGTAGCTAGCCTCGTCCTACATCAGCACTGGTACCAGGCAGTGTTAGCTAACTGGCTATGTTGGCTCTGACTCTTAGTACAAGCTAGCTAGCCAGCTAACTAGCGATTAGCATAGTTGCATATCACATATCACATTTAACAAACCAAACATTAAAATATCATTATAGAAGGGAAAGTAAAAACTTAAACCGGTCCAGACATCAATATCGGTATATAGTAAAATATGGTATACCGACCAGCCCTACATAAATATGAGAGTGTTTGTCTGTTCCTGTGAATGTTGAATTATAAAGTAGAATGATTGTGTGTGTATGTCATGTATCAGTGTGTGTTTAGCTGTAAAGTTAAGTGTGTGTGTGCGTGTACCTGTGTGTGTTTGTTGAAGTGTTTGGAGGCCCAGTTCTCGATGTCGGTCTCCGAGGACGGCTTCCGCAGGGTGAATTCTGGGAAAACTCCACAGCTTGCGCTGGGCATCATGTTCCGAGCATTACGACTTGCCTCGAACTGAGCACAGGCTCCAAGATCCTCTGACTGAGAGAGAGAGAGCGAAAGAGAGAGAGAAATACTCCTCATTCAAACGCCTTCTTACCCTAGTACAAACATAAATAATTGAGAAAATTGACTACAAAGTATAAATAGGATAATATTGGTCGTAAAGGCAGTGTCGTCCAAAACAGAGATTTGTGAGACTTTTGTGTGACCAATGACAACGAAGGTTGGGTTTGTTTAAATCCTGCCCACATCTGGCACCACACAAATAATCATAAATTAGAATCAAATGAAATTAAATGTAATGTTATTTGTCACATGCTTCGTAAACAACAGGTGTAGACTAACAGTGAAATGCTTGATAAACAACAGGTGTAGACTAACAGTGAAATGCCTACTGACGGGGTCCTTTTCCAACATCGCAGTTTCAAAAAATATATATGTAAAAAAAGTAGAGAAATAAATACACCGTGAATAACAATAATGAGTAAGAATAACACGGCTGTATACAGGAAGTACCAGTACCAAGTCGATGAGGTACGAGGTAATTGAAGCAGCCTTCAGTAAGTATTCATACCCCGTGACTCAATTCCATATTTGTTGTGTTACAACCTGAATTCAAAATGGATTCAATAGATGTTTTCTCTTCACCCGCCTACACACAATACCCAATAATGACCAAGTGAAAACATGGTTTTAGACATTTTCCAAATGGATTGAAAATGAAACACATAAATATCTAATTTAACATAAGTATTCACACTCCACACTCCTCTTGGCAGCTATTACATACAGTCTTTCTGGGTTAGTCTCTCAGAGTGATTACAGCTGTAAGTCTTTCTGGGTTAGTCTCTCAGATCATTCCACACCTGGATTGTGCAACATTTGCATATTATTATTGTCAAAATTCTTCAAGCTCTGTCAAATTGGTTGTTGATAATTGCTGGACAACCATTTTCAATTCTTGTCATAGATTTCCAAGTAGATTTAAGTCAGAACTGTAACTCGGAAACTAAGGAACATTCACTGTCTTCTTGGTCAGCAACTCCAGTGTAGATTTGGCCTTGTGTTTTAGGTTATTGACCTGCTGAAAAGTGAATTCATCTCAGTTTCTGGTGGAAAGCAGACTGAACCAGGGTTTCCTCTAGGATTTGGCCTTGTGTTTTAGGTTGTTGACCTGCTGAAAGGTGAATTCATCTCCCAGTGTCTGGTGGAAAGCAGACTGAACCAGGGTTTCCTCTAGGATTTTGCCTTGTGTTTTAGGTTGTTGACCTGCTGAAAGGTGAATTCATCTCCCAGTGTCTGGTGAAAAGCAGACTGAACCAGGGTTTCCTCTAGGATTTGGCCTGTCCTTCACTCCATTCTGTTGATTTTTTATCCTGAAAAACTACACAGTCCTTAAAGATTACAAGCATACCCATAACATGATGCAGCCACCACTATTTGTGAAAATATGGAGAGTGGTACTCAGTAATGTGTTGTATTGGATTTGCCCCAAAACAAAACACTTTGTATAATTTGTTTTGCAGTATTACTTTAGTGCCTTGTTTAAAAAGATGCATGTTTTTAAATATTTTAATTCCGTACTGGCTTCCTTCTTTTCACTCTATCAATTAGGTTGGTATTGTGGAGTAACTACCATGTTGTTAATCCATCCTCAGTGTTCTCCTATCACAGCCATTAAACTCTGTCATTAGGTTGGTATTGTGGAGTAACTACCATGTTGTTCATCCATCCTCAGTTTCCTCCCATCACAGTCATTAAACTCTGTCATTAGGTTGGTATTGTGGAGTAACTACCATGTTGTTAATCCATCCTCAGTTTTTTCCTCTGCCATCACAGGTGATTAAACTCTGTCAGTTTCTTTCCTCCTCTGCAACTGAGTTGGTGTATTGTGGACTGGGTAACTATCCAAAGTGTAATGAATCCATCCTCAAAGGGATATTCAATGTCTCCCATCACAGCCATTATACTATGTCATTAGGTTGGTATTGTGGAGTAACTACCATGTTGTTAAAAAAAATCCATCACTATTTTCCTCCCATCACAGCCATTAAACTCTGTCATTAGGTTGGTATTGTGGAGTAACTACCATGTTGTTAATCCATCCTCAGTTTCCTCCCATCACAGCCATTATACTCTGTCATTAGGTTGGTATTGTGGAGTAACTACCATGTTGTTCATCCATCCTCAGTTTCCTCCCATCACAGCCATTAAACTCTGTCATTAGGTTGGTATTGTGGAGTAACTACCATGTTGTTAATCCATCCTCAGTTTCCTCCCATCACAGCCATTATACTCTGTCATTAGGTTGGTATTGTGGAGTAACTACCATGTTGTTCATCCATCCTCAGTTTCCTCCCATCACAGCCATTATACTCTGTCATTAGGTTGGTATTGTGGAGTAACTACCATGTTGTTCATCCATCCTCAGTTTCCTCCCATCACAGCCATTAAACTCTGTCATTAGGTTGGTATTGTGGAGTAACTGCATCCATCCTCAGTGTTCTCCTATCACAGCCATTAAACTCTGTCATTAGGTTAGTATTGTGGAGTAACTACCATGTTGTTCATCCATCCTCAGTGTTCTCCCATCACAGCCATTAAACTCTGTCATTAGGTTAGTATCTGTGGAGTAACTATTTTTCCATCTTGTTCATCCATCCTCAGTGTTCTCCCATCACAGCCATTAAACTCTGTCATTAGGTTGGTATTGTGGAGTAACTACCATATTGTTCATCCATCCTCAGTTTCCTCCCATCACAGCCATTAAATATATCATTATTGGTATTGTGGAGTATATATTGTTCATCCATCCTCTCTCTATATATATATTATTCCCATCACAGCCATTAAACTCTGTCATTAGGTTATATTGTGGAGTAACTACCATGTTGTTCATCCATCCTCTCTTTCCTCCCATCACAGCCATTAAACTCTGTCATTAGGTTGGTATTTTCCATCTAACTACCTCTATGTTGTTCATCCATCCTCAGTTTCCTCCCATCACAGTCATTAAACTCTGTCATTAGGTTGGTATTGTGGAGTAACTACCATGTTGTTCATCCATCCTCAGTTTTCTCCTTTTCTCCTTAAACTCTGCAACTGTTTGAAATATACCATTCATGGTGATGGTGAAATGTTGAAATCCCTGAGTAGTTTCTTTCCTCCTCTGCAACTGAGTTAGGAAGGACACATGTATCTTTGTAAGGACTGGGTGTATTGATGCATCATCCAAAGTGTAATGAATAACTTCACTATGCTCAAAGGGATATTCAATGTCTGTTTTGTTGTTATACCCATCTACCAATAGATGCCCTTTTTTTGCAAGGAATTGGGAAAACCTCCCTGGTCTTTGTGGTTGAATCTGTGTATGTGTGGGGTACAGAGAGGAGGTAGTCATTAAAAAATCTGGTTAAACACTATTATTGCACACAGAGTCCATCAACTTATTATGTAGCATATTAAGCAATTTCTTTTTACTCCTGAACTTATTTAGGCTTAAATACTTATTGACTTAAGGCATTTCAGCTTTTCGCTTTTAAATAGTTTGTAAATGTTTTGAAAAACACAATTCCACTTTGACATTATGGGGTGTTGTGTGTAGGCCAGTGACAAAAAAAAGCTCAATTTAATCCATTTTAAATTCCATCTGTAACACAACAACATGTGGAAAAAATCAACAAGGTGTGAATATGTTCTGAAGGCACTGTATCTACATATAGTAGGGGTGAAGTGATAGATAGTAGACAGTAGCAGTAGCGTATGTGCTGAGCTGGAAAGTGTGTGTGTGGCATCAGTATACACTATACATACATTGGTATGCGGACACCCCTTCAAATGAGTAGATTCAGCTATTTCAGCCCGTTGCTGACAGGTGTATAAAAGAGAGCACACATCCATGCATTCGTAATAGACAACCATTGGCAGTAGAACGGCCTTACTGAAGAGCTCAGTGACTTTCAAAGTGGCATCGTCATAGGATGCCACCTTCCCAACAAGTCAGTTCGTCAAATGTCTGTCCTGCTAGAGCTGCCCCAGTCAACTTTTTATTCATCTCTTTTTATCTATATTTACATCTCTCTCTCTCTATATATATATCTCTCTCTATATATATATATATATATATATATATATATATATATATATATATATATATATATATATATTCATCTCTATCTCTCTATATGTATATATTTTCCATCTCATCTCTCTCTCTATATATATATATTCATCTCTCTCTATATATATATATTCATCTCTCTCTCTATATCTATATATATATTTTCCATCTCTCTCTCTCTCTATATATATATATATTTCTCCATCTCACTCTCTCTATATATATATATTCATCTCTCTCTATTTTCCATCTCACTCTCTCTCTCTATATATATATATATTCATCTCTCTCTCTCTCTATATATATATATTTTCTTCATCTCTCTATCTCTCTCTATATATATATATATCTCTCTCTATATATATATATATATATTCATCTCTCTCTCTATCTATATATATATATTTTCCATCTCTCTCTCTCTCTATATATATATATTTTCATCTCTCTCTCTATCTATATATATATATTTTCCATCTCTCTCTCTCTATATATATATATATATATATATATCATCTCTCTCTCTATATATATATATATATTTTCCATCTCACTCTCTCTCTATATATATTCATCTCTATCTATATATATATACATATTTCATCTCTCTCTCTATATCTCATCTCTCTCTATATATATATATAATTCATTCTCTCTATATATCTATATTCATCTCTCTTCTATATATATATATTTTCATCTCTCTCTCTCTATATATATATATTCATCTATATATATATATATTCATCTCTGTCTCTCTATATATATATATATTCATCTCTCTCTCTATATATATATATATTCATCTCTCTATATATATATATATTCATTCCATCTCTCTCTCTATATATATATATATTCCATCATCTCTCTCTATATATATATATTTTTTTCCATATATATATCATCTCTCTCTATATATATATATATATATTCATCTCTCTCTCTCATCTCTCTCTCTATATATATATATATATTCATCTCTCTCTCTATATATATATATATTCATCATCTCATCTCTCTCTATATATATATATATATATATATATATATATCTCTCTATATATATATATATTCATCTCTCTCTCTATATATATATATATATTCATCTCTCTCTGATTGTGTATATTCATCTTATTGTATATATATTCATCTCTCTCTCTCTACAAAAATATATATTCAGTTTTATATCTATATATATATTCATCTCTGAAATATATATATATTCATCTCTCTCTCTATATATTCATCTCTCTCTCTCTATATATATATATATCTCATCATCTCTCTCTATATATATATATGTTCATCTCTCTCTCTCTATATATATATTCATCTCTCTCTCTATATATATATATTCATCTCTCTCTATATATATATATTCATCTCTCTCTCTATATATATATATTCATCTCTCTCTCTCTCCTGTCATCGCTCTCGCCCTTTTAACGTTTTTCTTTCTTTCCCCCTGTTCTGAGTTTGAGTGCTGCTATCCTGTGTTCAACGCAATTTCTTTCTTTGTAAGCACTTTCAGGCCTGCTATCTTCCACTAACCCCTGCGTCTCTCCCTCTCTCCAACTGCCTATTCCCCTCTCTACTCTCACCCCTCTCTACTCACCCTCTCCCTCTCTCCGATGGTTATGAGAGTAGCAGATTTCTCTTATGTGAGGGCAGTTTGCACCAAGATGCAAATAAGTTATTGTCATAAGGCAAAAAAAAGTGAGTGTGTGTGTTTGTGTGTGTGTGTGTTACAACAAGGGTGTGTGATGATAGATATGAGAGTGAGTGAGTGAGAGAGAGAGAGAGAGAGAGAGAGAGAGAGAGAGAGAGAGAGACAGAGAGAGAGAGAGAGAGAGAGAGAGAGAGAGAGAGAGAGAGAGAGAGAGAGAGAGAAAGAAAGAAAGGATAATTGAGAAAGAGGGATGACAGAGGGAGGGAGGGCTGAGAGAGAGAGAGAGAGAGAGAGAGAGAGAGAAAGAAATGATAATTGGAGGGATGAGAGAGGGAGGGAGAGCTGCATATGTGAAGCAGAATAAATCCTGGCTTGTAGTTCCCCACAGCCTCCCATCGCTCTCTCGCATGGCTCCGATCTCTCTTGACACCTTAAAGCAGACCTGCTGTCGCTCTGTCTCAGCAGCACAACGAAAAGGTGTTGGAGAATGTGGCATGGGTCTGTGTGTGTTTGTTTATGGCCTGGTGTGTCAATGTATTTATGTGCATGTGTTGGGCTGTGTGTGGTTGTTTATGGCCTGGTGTGTCAATGTATTTATGTGCATGTGTTGGGCTGTGTGTGGTTGTTTATGGCCTGGTGTGTATGTATTTATGTGCATGTGTTGGGCTGTGTGTGTTTGCCTGGTAGGTATGTGGTAGTAGCAGCAGTGTTGATATTACATAAATCCATCTGAGCTCTGGCTCAAATAATTGTCTGATTCTGCACATTATGAAACACTCATGGACCTACGGCCGCCAGGGCATGTCTCTGTTACAGAGAAGATGAGCTAGAGCAGTGAAGCCCCACACAGTCACATACACAAACCTACGGCAGCCAGGGCATGTCTCTGTTACAGAGAAGATGAGCTAGAGCAGTGAGGCCCCACACAGTCACATACACAAACCTACGGCAGCCAGGGCATGTCTCTGTTACAGAGAAGATGAGCTAGAGCAGTGAGGCCCCACACAGTCACATACACAAACCTACGGCCGCCAGGGCATGTCTCTGTTACAGAGAAGATGAGCTAGAGCAGTGAGGCCCCACACAGTCACATACACAAACCTACGGCAGCCAGGGCATGTCTCTGTTACAGAGAAGATGAGCTAGAGCAGTGAGGCCCCACACAGTCACATACACAAACCTACGGCAGCCAGGGCATGTCTCTGTTACAGAGAAGATGAGCTAGAGCAGTGAGGCCCCACACAGTCACATACACAAACCTACGGCAGCCAGGGCATGTCTCTGTTACAGAGAAGATGAGCTAGAGCAGTGAGGCCCCACACAGTCACATACACAAACCTACGGCAGCCAGGGCATGTCTCTGTTACAGAGAAGATGAGCTAGAGCAGTGAGGCCCCACACAGTCACATACACAAACCTACGGCCGCCAGGGCATGTCTCTGTTACAGAGAAGATGAGCTAGAGCAGTGAGGCCCCACACAGTCACATACACAAACCTACGGCCGCCAGGGCATGTCTCTGTTACAGAGAAGATGAGCTAGAGCAGTGAGGCCCCACACAGTCACATACACAAACCTACGGCAGCCAGGGCATGTCTCTGTTACAGAGAAGATGAGCTAGAGCAGTGAGGCCCCACACAGTCACATACACAAACCTACGGCCGCCAGGGCATGTCTCTGTTACAGAGAAGATGAGCTAGAGCAGTGAGGCCCCACACAGTCACATACACAAACCTACGGCGACATAGAATATAAATGCTAGAGTCGGCAGTGCAGTGATAGACTGTGTGTGTGTGTACTGCGTGTACCTGTGAGGGGTGTAAGAAGGGCTCAGGCGAGGCCAGGTTGGTCTGTACAGACAGGCTCTTCTCCAGTAGTGCCCGAGGGAAGCCTAGTCTGTCGAAGGTGTTGCGTCTCCAGTGGTAATGCCCGTGGTGCCCGTCGCTCTGTGCCAACGCCTCGTCCTCACTAAACGCCCTCACCACCGGGCCTGGCAGGGGGAGGGGCACCGCACCGTCGCTCTCGTACCCGTCTTTAGACACACCTCCCTGGGCACAGCCACCAGCCGATCCCCCTCCTCCCGGGGCTGAGTCCCAACTGCTCCTCTGCTTCATCACCTGCTGGGCCTCCCACGCCAGCCTGGCCTGGTTCATCACCGCCTCCGACAGCGTCCCCGACATTGGCCCTTCCTCCCGCTCCACCCCACCACCCCCTCCACAACTCCCCAGCTCCTGAGGCAGGGAGGGCTTCCGGGTCTTGCGTTTGCGGTTGCCACCGGGCGAGAAGCCCCCTCCTCCTGTAGACCCGGAGAGGGAGAGGGAGTGGTGCTGACTGGAGCTCCAGGACATGGAGTCCTCGTAGAGCAGCCTCTGTCCCCCGCCTTCGCCCCCCTCCCCACCCCCATAGTCCAGCAGCAGCCGGGGGTCCCGGATCAGACTCTGGCTGTGTTGGAGGGTGTAGGATCCCCCGTAGGAGCCCCCATAACCCCCCGTGGAGGAAGGGGTGGCCGTGGAGGTCCCGTAGCGAAGGAGGCGGTCGGACGTCTTAAAACGCGGGCTGGAGGAGGACTGTAGGCGGAGGAAGAAGAA
The DNA here is from genome assembly GCF_023373465.1 of Oncorhynchus keta. Lineage (NCBI taxonomy): Eukaryota > Metazoa > Chordata > Actinopteri > Salmoniformes > Salmonidae > Oncorhynchus > Oncorhynchus keta. The sequence goes on along the minus strand of NC_068446.1, from coordinate 1,023,675 downwards.
GATGACTTTATTGTCCAATGTACACAAACGCTGATGCCAGCAACTCCCCAGTTACCATCACACTCCCAACCACACTTTTCCCTGTCAGACATGGGATTTGAACCAGCAACTCCCCAGTTACCATCACACTCCCAACCACACTTTTCCCTGTCAGACATGGGATTTGAACCAGCAACTCCCCAGTTACCATCACACTCCCAACCACACTTTTCCCTGTCAGACATGGGATTTGAACCAGCAACTCCCCAGTTACCATCACACTCCCAACCACACTTTTCCCTGTCAGACATGGGATTTGAACCAGCAACTCCCCAGTTACCATCACACTCCCAACCACACTTTTCCCTGTCAGACATGGGATTTGAACCAGCAACTCTCCAGTTACCATCACACTCCCAACCACACTTTTCCCTGTCAGACATGGGATTTGAACCAGCAACTCTCCAGTTACCATCACACTCCCAACCACACTTTTCCCTGTCAGACATGGGATTTGAACCAGCAACTCCCCAGTTACCATCACACTCCCAACCACACTTTTCCCTGTCAGACATGGGATTTGAACCAGCAACTCCCCAGTTACCATCACACTCCCAACCACACTTTTCCCTGTCAGACATGGGATTTGAACCAGCAACTCTCCAGTTACCATCACACTCCCAACCACACTTTTCCCTGTCAGACATGGGATTTGAACCAGCAACTCTCCAGTTACCATCACACTCCCAACCACACTTTTCCCTGTCAGACATGGGATTTGAACCAGCAACTCTCCAGTTACCATCACACTCCCAACCACACTTTTCCCTGTCAGACATGGGATTTGAACCAGCAACTCTCCAGTTACCATCACACTCCCAACCACACTTTTCCCTGTCAGACATGGGATTTGAACCAGCAACTCTCCAGTTACCATCACACTCCCAACCACACTTTTCCCTGTCAGACATGGGATTTGAACCAGCAACTCTCCAGTTACCATCACACTCCCAACCACACTTTTCCCTGTCAGACATGGGATTTGAACCAGCAACTCCCCAGTTACCATCACACTCCCAACCACACTTTTCCCTGTCAGACATGGGATTTGAACCAGCAACTCCCCAGTTACCATCACACTCCCAACCACACTTTTCCCTGTCAGACATGGGATTTGAACCAGCAACTCTCCAGTTACCATCACACTCCCAACCACACTTTTCCCTGTCAGACATGGGATTTGAACCAGCAACTCCCCAGTTACCATCACACTCCCAACCACACTTTTCCCTGTCAGACATGGGATTTGAACCAGCAACTCTCCAGTTACCATCACACTCCCAACCACACTTTTCCCTGTCAGACATGGGATTTGAACCAGCAACTCTCCAGTTACCATCACACTCCCAACCACACTTTTCCCTGTCAGACATGGGATTTGAACCAGCAACTCTGCAGTTACCATCACACTCCCAACCACACTTTTCCCTGTCAGACATGGGATTTGAACCAGCAACTCCCTAGTTACCATCACACTCCCAACCACACTTTTCCCTGTCAGACATGGGATTTGAACCAGCAACTCCCCAGTTAACATCACACTCCCAACCACACTTTTCCCTGTCAGACATGGGATTTGAACCAGCAACTCCCCAGTTACCATCACACTCCCAACCACACTTTTCCCTGTCAGACATGGGATTTGAACCAGCAACACTCCAGTTGCTTGTCCATCTCTCTAACCTTCGGACTACCTACCTGTTCCACATAGACCAGCTGTTTGACATACTCCTTCCCTGCAGGGCTGTACTCCAGACTCTGTGTCTTCTCTGGGCACTTCTGTCTGGTCAACACCAGCTGACCATAGGGGGAGTGGCTCTGTTTGGGCGAGAGATAGAGGGGCGTCCCCGAGGAGGGATTTCCCCGGGTGGGGGACTTCCCTGTGCCGTACAGCAAGGAGGAGGAGTCAGAGCCCAGGTGGCGCATCACATCTGTGGGAGGTTCCTCGTAGATGGGCGCGGGCTGGTACTATAATAATAATAATAACAATACATTTGTGTCCTACAGTCAAGGACAAGTTCAACTTATCTTAAAAAGTTCATTAACATAAAAGTGCAAGTGAAGTCAAATCTTATTGTATTTAAATTGTAGGACAAATGAATGAAAAGACCGTAGGAAACAGGACAGACACATACAGATACAGGGAAAAGACTGTAGGAAACAGGACAGACACATACAGATACAGGGAAAAGACCGTAGGAAACAGGACAGACATACAGATACAGGGAAAAGACCGTAGGAAACAGGACAGACACATACAGATACAGGGAAAAGACTGTAGGAAACAGGACAGACACATACAGATACAGGGAAAAGACTGTAGGAAACAGGACAGACACACAGACACAGGGAAAAGACCGTAGGAAACAGGACAGACATACAGATACAGGAAAAGACTGTAGGAAGACAGGACAGAAACAGGACACAGATACAGGGAAAAGACTGTAGGAAACAGGACAGACACACAGATACAGGAAAAGACCGTAGGAAACAGGACAGACACATACAGATACAGGGAAAAGACCGTAGGAAACAGGACAGACACACAGATACAGGGAAAAGACCGGAAACAGGACAGACATACAGATACAGGGAAAAGACAGGACAGACACATACAGATACAGGAAACAGGACAGACAGACATACAGATACAGGGAAAAGACCGTAGGAAACAGGACAGACACATACAGATACAGGGAAAAGACCGTAGGAAACAGGACAGACACATACAGATACAGGGAAAAACAGGACAGACATACAGATACAGGAAAAGACAGGAAACAGGACAGACATACAGATACAGGGAAAAGACCGTAGGAAACAGGACAGACATACAGATACAGGGAAAAGACTGTAGGAAACAGGACAGACATACAGATACAGGGAAAAGACTGTAGGAAACAGGACAGACACAGATACAGATACAGGGAAAAGACAGGACAGTAGGAAACAGGACAGACATACAGATACAGGGAAAAGACTGTAGGAAACAGGACAGACACATACAGATACAGGGAAAAGACCGTAGGAAACAGGACAGACACATACAGATACAGGGAAAAGACTGTGGAAAAACAGGACAGACACACAGATACAGGGAAAAGACCGTAGGAAACAGGACAGACATACAGATACAGGGAAAAGACTGTAGGAAACAGGACAGACACATACAGATACAGGGAAAAGACCGTAGGAAACAGGACAGACATACAGATACAGGGAAAAGAAAAGACAGACATACAGATAGGAAACAGGACAGACAGACACACAGATACAGGGAAAAGACCGTAGGAAACAGGACAGACATACAGATACAGGGAAAAGACTGTAGGAAACAGGACAGACACATACAGATACAGGGAAAAGACCGTAGGAAACAGGACAGACATACAGATACAGGGAAAAGACCGTAGGAAACAGGACAGACATACAGATACAGGGAAAAGACCGTAGGAAACAGGACAGACATACAGATACAGGGAAAAGACTGTAGGAAACAGGACAGACATACAGATACAGGGAAAAGACCGTAGGAAACAGGACAGACACATACAGATACAGGGAAAAGACTGTAGGAAACAGGACAGACACATACAGATACAGGGAAAAGACCGTAGGAAACAGGACAGACACATACAGATACAGGGAAAAGACTGTAGGAAACAGGACAGACACATACAGATACAGGGAAAAGACCGTAGGAAACAGGACAGACATACAGATACAGGGAAAAGACCGTAGGAAACAGGACAGACACACAGATACAGGGAAAAGACTGTAGGAAACAGGACAGACACATACAGATACAGGGAAAAGACCGTAGGAAACAGGACAGACATACAGATACAGGGAAAAGACTGTAGGAAACAGGACAGACATACAGATACAGGGAAAAGACTGTAGGAAACAGGACAGACACATACAGATACAGGGAAAAGACTGTAGGAAACAGGACAGACACACAGATACAGGGAAAAGACCGACATAGATACAGGGAAAAGACTGGAAACAGACAGACATACAGATACAGGGAAAAGACTGTAGGAAACAGGACAGACACACAGATACAGGGAAAAGACCGTAGGAAACAGGACAGACACATACAGATACAGGGAAAAGACTGTAGGAAACAGGACAGACACATACAGATACAGGGAAAAGACTGTAGGAAACAGGACAGACATACAGATACAGGGAAAAGACCGTAGGAAACAGGACAGACACATACAGATACAGGGAAAAGACTGTAGGAAACAGGACAGACACATACAGATACAGGGAAAAGACCTTAGGAAACAGGACAGACACATACAGATACAGGGAAAAGACCTTAGGAAACAGGACAGACACATACAGATACAGGGAAAAGACCGTAGGAAACAGGACAGACACATACAGATACAGGGAAAAGACTGTAGGAAACAGGACAGACATACAGATACAGGGAAAAGACTGTAGGAAACAGGACAGACATACAGATACAGGGAAAAGACCGTAGGAAACAGGACAGACACACAGATACAGGGAAAAGACCGTAGGAAACAGGACAGACATACAGATACAGGGAAAAGACTGTAGGAAACAGGACAGACATACAGATACAGGGAAAAGACTGTAGGAAACAGGACAGACACACAGATACAGGGAAAAGACCGTAGGAAACAGGACAGACATACAGATACAGGGAAAAGACTGTAGGAAACAGGACAGACACATACAGATACAGGGAAAAGACTGTAGGAAACAGGACAGACACACAGATACAGGGAAAAGACTGTAGGAAACAGGACAGACATACAGATACAGGGAAAAGACCGTAGGAAACAGGACAGACACAGATACAGGGAAAAGACAGATACAGGGGAAAAGACTGTAGGAAACAGGACAGACATACAGATAAAGGGAAAAGACAGACACACAGATACAGGGAAACAGGACAGACACACAGATACAGGGAAAAGACTGTAGGAAACAGGACAGACACATACAGATACAGGGAAAAGACTGTAGGAAACAGGACAGACATACAGATACAGGGAAAAGACTGTAGGAAACAGGACAGACACACAGATACAGGGAAAAGACCGTAGGAAACAGGACAGACATACAGATACAGGGAAAAGACTGTAGGAAACAGGACAGACACATACAGATACAGGGAAAAGACCAGGGAAAAGACTGTAGGAAACAGGACAGACATACAGATACAGGGAAAAGACCGTAGGAAACAGGACAGACACATACAGATACAGGGAAAAGACTGTAGGAAACAGGACAGACACATACAGATACAGGGAAAAGACTGTAGGAAACAGGACAGACATACAGATACAGGGAAAAGACTGTAGGAAACAGGACAGACATATACAAATGCAGGGAAAAAACAGGTAGAACACAGTCAAATCACATAAACTAGCTGAAAGGTGCGTTTGAAGGTGTTTTACGAATGTGTTTGTGTAACTGTGTTGCTGGAGCGTCCTACCTCCGAGGGGGGCTCCTCGTAGAGGGGGGGTTCATAGGCATAGCGGGGGGAAGAGGGTTGTGAGTCAGCCGACGAGCGCCGGTGGGTCCCTGTTCCTCCGCCCCCTAGCTCCGCCCGTTTTAGGAAGGGCGACTGGTGGCGGTCAACATAGAGGATGGGAGAGCCGTCAGGGGCACCATCAGGGGGGGCGGAGCCTCCAGAGGATCGGCGGGTACGGGAGGCTGTGCCAGTGCCGGGTGCAGGGACTGGGGGAGGGTGGGGGGTCGCAGGGGGAGTAACCATTCCCCTGGTGAGAGAGGAAGCTGGGTTCTCTGTCTGTCACCTTGATCAGCATCCTCTCCTTAGTACCTGTGTTCCACCTGAACGGAGAGGTCCTGAGAGAGGGAAGGGAGGGGGAGATTAAGTTCATTATTCCATCTGGCAACAGGGACAGAGCGACAAGGAGCTGGCAGGTGTGTTTCTGAAGTGACTGAGTGTCGTGTCCAAATGAAATCCTGACAAAGTTGTGCCGCAGACACCCCACACAGTGAGGCAGCATTTCAGCATTTCAACTTTCCCATAGACGAGTTAGTGATTGGAACAGAGACAGGAGACAGGAGTGAAACCCCCTAGCCTGGTCGCAGGTCTGCTTGTGCTCTCTTCCCCAACTCCTGTGGCGTGACAATGACCATGGGAGTTGGCAGGCCAGCACAAAAAGATCCGGGAACCAGGGTGTGACACTGCTGCTCTGTACAGGTGAACTGGTGTTGTAGCCAGTCACACAGGAGACATGACTGCGACATCTGGACCTGCTGCTCAGGGGACTGGTGTTGTAGCCAGTCAGACTGTAACATCTGGACCTGCTGTAGGCATTTCATTACACTTGTGTACTCCATGTACTGTATATATACACACATCACAGAACATAACTTATAACTTATAATAATATTAATATAACTACTTATCTGTCATGTTACGCAGACAATTAACTGAATGTTTCTTTAGTTGCATTGCCCAGAGCGACTCTCATTTAGAAAACAGCCTATTTGGCATTGAGGTGAGTCTTTAGTTGAATTGCCCTAGTCGTGTCAGTAACTTTAAAGAGTGACTCTCATTTAGAGAACAGCCTATTTGGCATTGAGGTGAGTCTTTAGTTGAATTGCCCTAGTCGTGTCAGTAACTTTAAAGAGCGACTCTCATTTAGAAAACAGCCTATTTGGCATTGACGTGAGTCTTTAGTTGAATTGCCCTAGTCGTGTCAGTAACTTTAAAGCCCTAGTGACTTTAAAGAGTGACTCTCTTTAAAAACAGCCTATTTGGCATTGATGTGAGTCTTTAGTTGAATTGCCCTATTTAACTTTAAAGAAATTTAGAAAACAGCCTATTTGGCATTGACGTGAGTCTTTAGTTGAATTGCTCTAGTCGTGTCGGTAACTTTAAAGAGCGACTCTCATTTAGAAAACAGCCTATTTGGCTGTGAGTCAGAAACATATATTCTACTGTCAAAATTGACTACAAAAGTGTAAACAGAATATTTTTGGTCGTAAAGTCAGTCTCATCCAACACTGAGTTTTGTGAGGCTTGTGGTCGTGACTGCATCACAACGTAAATGAAGATAGGGTTTATGTCATTCCTGCCCACATGCCCACAGCTGGCACAAGTAATCCTCAATTCGGAGTGCAGCTGCATGCGACCTGGTCCTATTGCATGTGATACATTTGTGGTTCACTTTGGAAATCAATATGGGGCTATTTAGGGACCATCGGTAAATGACACAATGTACATATGTTCAAATTCAAATATCTCAACATTTCAATCACTTAAAAACCTCAAACCAAATATAAATTGCAGAAATGCATAGACAAATATTGAAAGCATTTAATGAGAAAACGAAAAGGTGTGCAAATATTGTCTCATTTACATTGTGTAATTTATTGCAGGTCCCTAACTCGCCCAGTAGATAGACTATCTAAAATCAGGCCGCACACCAGCTGACTGAAGCTAATTGGCTAAATCATTTGACTGACTCTTCCCACCTGCGAACACACAAGACACCCACATCAAACCAAACCCCGAAACCAACTACACATTTGAATTCAGGAAGGCCGCTGAGCATTTATTAATGAACCAAACCCAAAACGAGGACAAATCAGGAAGTGCCCTTTACAACTAACTAATGGCATGTTGCACCATTCAGGTGAGCCAAGGAGGAGGACAGGTGAGCAACCGGGGGGCAAATGGTAAGCAACAGGATGGTTTAAGTGACCCAGACACACAGGCTCAAAACAAATTCCACTATATCCCCTCAACTGTTTTGGATTGCAAAACTAAAGACACACAAGAGAAGAGACAGATACAGAAACAGAGACAGAGACACCAGACTAGACACAGATACAGAGACACCAGACTAGACACAGAGACAGAGACACCAGACTAGACACAGAGACAGAGACACCAGACTAGACACAGAGACAGAGACACCAGACTAGACACAGATACAGAGACAGAGACACCAGACTAGACACAGAGACAGAGACACCAGACTAAGACACAGATACAGAGACAGAGACACCAGACTAGACACAGAGACAGAGACACCAGACTAGACACAGAGACAGAGACAGAGACACCAGACTAGACACAGAGACAGAGACACCAGACTAGACACAGATACAGAGACAGAGACACCAGACTAGACACAGAGACAGAGACACCAGACTAGACACAGATACAGTAGAGAGACAGAGACACCAGACTAGACACAGAGACAGAGACACCAGACTAGACACAGATACAGAGACAGAGACACCAGACTAGACACAGATACAGAGACAGAGACACCAGACTAGACACAGATACAGAGACAGAGACACCAGACTAGACACAGATACAGAGACACCAGACTAGACACAGAGACAGAGACACCAGACTAGACACAGATACAGAGACAGAGACACCAGACTAGACACAGAGACAGAGACACCAGACTAGACACAGATACAGAGACAGAGACACCAGACTAGACACAGAGACAGAGACACCAGACTAGACACAGAGACAGAGACAGAGACACCAGACTAGACACAGAGACAGAGACACCAGACTAGACACAGATACAGAGACAGAGACACCAGACTAGACACAGATACAGAGACAGAGACACCAGACTAGACACAGATACAGAGACAGAGACACCAGACTAGACACAGATACAGAGACACCAGACTAGACACAGAGACAGAGACACCAGACTAGACACAGATACAGAGACAGAGACACCAGACTAGACACAGAGACAGAGACACCAGACTAGACACAGATACAGAGACAGAGACACCAGACTAGACACAGAGACAGAGACACCAGACTAGACACAGAGACAGAGACAGAGACACCAGACTAGACACAGAGACAGAGACACCAGACTAGACACAGATACAGAGACAGAGACACCAGACTAGACACAGAGACAGAGACACCAGACTAGACACAGATACAGAGACAGAGACACCAGACTAGACACAGAGACAGAGACACCAGACTAGACACAGATACAGAAGAGACACCAGACTAGACACAGATACAGAGACAGAGACACCAGACTAGACACAGATACAGAGACAGAGACACCAGACTAGACACAGATACAGAGACAGAGACACCAGACTAGACACAGATACAGAGACAGAGACACCAGACTAGACACAGAGACAGAGACACCAGACTAGACACAGATACAGAGACAGAGACACCAGACTAGACACAGATACAGAGACAGAGACACCAGACTAGACACAGATACAGAGACAGAGACACCAGACTAGACACAGAGACAGAGACACCAGACTAGACACAGATACAGAGACAGAGACACCAGACTAGACACAGAGACAGAGACACCAGACTAGACACAGATACAGAACAGAGACACCAGACTAGACACAGAGACAGAGACACCAGACTAGACACAGATACAGAGACAGAGACACCAGACTAGACACAGAGACAGAGACACCAGACTAGACACAGATACAGAGACAGAGACACCAGACTAGACACAGATACAGAGACAGAGACACCAGACTAGACACAGATACAGAGACAGAGACACCAGACTAGACACAGATACAGAGACACCAGACTAGACACAGAGACAGAGACACCAGACTAGACACAGATACAGAGACAGAGACACCAGACTAGACACAGAGACAGAGACACCAGACTAGACACAGATACAGAACAGAGACACATTTAGACACCAGACTAGACACAGAGACAGAGACACCAGACTAGACACAGAGACAGAGACAGAGACACCAGACTAGACACAGAGACAGAGACACCAGACTAGACACAGATACAGAGACAGAGACACCAGACTAGACACAGAGACAGAGACACCAGACTAGACACAGATACAGAGACAGAGACACCAGACTAGACACAGAGACAGAGACACCAGACTAGACACAGATACAGAGACAGAGACACCAGACTAGACACAGATACAGAGACAGAGACACCAGACTAGACACAGATACAGAGACAGAGACACCAGACTAGACACAGATACAGAGACAGAGACACCAGACTAGACACAGATACAGAGACAGAGACACCAGACTAGACACAGAGACAGAGACACCAGACTAGACACAGATACAGAGACAGAGACACCAGACTAGACACAGATACAGAGACAGAGACACCAGACTAGACACAGATACAGAGACAGAGACACCAGACTAGACACAGAGACAGAGACACCAGACTAGACACAGATAGACACAGATACAGAGACAGAGACACCAGACTAGACACAGAGACAGAGACACCAGACTAGACACAGATACAGAGACAGAGACACCAGACTAGACACAGAGACAGAGACACCAGACTAGACACAGATACAGAGACAGAGACACCAGACTAGACACAGAGACAGAGACACCAGACTAGACACAGATACAGAGACAGAGACACCAGACTAGACACAGAGACAGAGACACCAGACTAGACACAGATACAGAGACAGAGACACCAGACTAGACACAGAGACAGAGACACCAGACTAGACACAGATACAGAGACAGAGACACCAGACTAGACACAGAGACAGAGACACCAGACTAGACACAGATACAGAGACAGAGACACCAGACTAGACACAGAGACAGAGACACCAGACTAGACACAGATACAGAGACAGAGACACCAGACTAGACACAGATACAGAGACAGAGACACCAGACTAGACACAGAGACAGAGACACCAGACTAGACACAGATACAGAGACAGAGACACCAGACTAGACACAGAGACAGAGACACCAGACTAGACACAGATACAGAGACAGAGACACCAGACTAGACACAGAGACAGAGACACCAGACTAGACACAGATACAGAGACAGAGACACCAGACTAGACACAGATACAGAACAGAGACACCAGACTAGACACAGATACAGAACAGAGACACCAGACTAGACACAGATACAGAGACAGAGACACCAGACTAGACACAGATACAGAGACAGAGACACCAGACTAGACACAGATACAGAGACAGAGACACCAGACTAGACACAGATACAGAGACAGAGACACCAGACTAGACACAGAGACAGAGACACCAGACTAGACACAGATACAGAGACAGAGACACCAGACTAGACACAGATACAGAGACAGAGACACCAGACTAGACACAGATACAGACAGAGACACCAGACTAGACACAGATACAGAGACAGAGACACCAGACTAGACACAGATACAGAGACAGAGACACCAGACTAGACACAGATACAGAGACAGAGACACCAGACTAGACACAGATACAGAGACAGAGACACCAGACTAGACACAGATACAGAAACAGAGACAGCAGAATAGATGATGGAGAGACACCAGACTAGACACAGATACAGAGACAGAGACACCAGACTAGACACAGATACAGAGACAGAGACACCAGACTAGACACAGATACAGAAACAGAAGAGTAGATGATGGAGAGACACCAGACTAGACACAGATACAGAAACAGAAGAGTAGATGATGGAGAGACACCAGACTAGACACAGATACAGAAACAGAAGAGTAGATGATGGAGAGACACCAGACTAGACACAGAGACAGAAACAGAAGAGTAGATGATGGAGAGACACCAGACTAGACACAGATACAGAAACAGAAGAGTAGATGATGGAGAGACACCAGACTAGACACAGATACAGAAACAGAAGAGTAGATGATGGAGAGACACCAGACTAGACACAGAGACAGAAACAGAAGAGTAGATGATGGAGAGACACCAGACTAGACACAGAGACAGAAACAGAATAGGATATGATGGAGAGAGACACCAGACTAGACACAGATACAGAAACAGAAGAGTAGATGATGGAGAGACACCAGACTAGACACAGATACAGAGACAGAAGAGTAGATGATGGAGAGAGACACCAGACTAGACACAGATACAGAATAGGATATGATGGAGAGACACCAGACTAGACACAGATACAGAATAGGATATGATGGAGAGACACCAGACTAGACACAGATACAGAAACAGAAGAGTAGATGATGGAGAGAGACACCAGACTAGACACAGAGACAGAAACAGAATAGGATATGATGGAGAGACACCAGACTAGACACAGAGACAGAAACAGAATAGGATATGATGGAGAGACACCAGACTAGACACAGATACAGAAACAGAAGAGTAGGATATGATGGAGAGACACCAGACACAGATACAGAAACAGAAGAGTAGATGATGGAGAGACACCAGACTAGACACAGATACAGAGACAGAAGAGTAGATGATGGAGAGAGACACCAGACTAGACACAGATACAGAATAGGATATGATGGAGAGACACCAGACTAGACACAGATACAGAATAGGATATGATGGAGAGACACCAGACTAGACACAGATACAGAAACAGAAGAGTAGATGATGGAGAGACACCAGACTAGACACAGAGACAGAGACAGAAGAGTAGATGATGGAGAGAGACACCAGACTAGACACAGATACAGAATAGGATATGATGGAGAGACACCAGACTAGACACAGATACAGAATAGGATATGATGGAGAGACACCAGACTAGACACAGATACAGAAACAGAAGAGTAGGATATGATGGAGAGACACCAGACTAGACACAGATACAGAAACAGAAGAGTAGGATATGATGGAGAGACACCAGACACAGATACAGAAACAGAAGAGTAGATGATGGAGAGACACCAGACTAGACACAGATACACAAACAGAATAGGATATGATGGAGAGAGACACCAGACTAGACACAGATACAGAAACAGAAGAGTAGATGATGGAGAGAGACACCAGACTAGACACAGATACAGAAACAGAAGAGTAGATGATGGAGAGACACCAGACTAGACACAGATACAGAAACAGAAGAGTAGATGATGGAGAGACACCAGACTAGACACAGATACAGAAACAGAAGAGTAGATGATGGAGAGACACCAGACTAGACACAGAGACAGAAACAGAAGAGTAGATGATGGAGAGACACCAGACTAGACACAGATACAGAAACAGAAGAGTAGATGATGGAGAGACACCAGACTAGACACAGAGACAGAAACAGAAGAGTAGATGATGGAGAGACACCAGACTAGACACAGATACAGAAACAGAAGAGTAGATGATGGAGAGACACCAGACTAGACACAGATACAGAAACAGAATAGGATATGATGGAGAGACACCAGACTAGACACAGATACAGAAACAGAAGAGTAGATGATGGAGAGACACCAGACTAGACACAGATACAGAATAGGATATGATGGAGAGACACCAGACTAGACACAGATACAGAAACAGAAGAGTAGATGATGGAGAGACACCAGACTAGACACAGATACAGAAACAGAAGAGTAGATGATGGAGAGAGACACCAGACTAGACACAGAGACAGAAACAGAAGAGTAGGATATGATGGAGAGACACCAGACTAGACACAGAGACAGAAACAGAATAGGATATGATGGAGAGACACCAGACTAGACACAGATACAGAAACAGAAGAGTAGGATATGATGGAGAGACACCAGACTAGACACAGATACAGAAACAGAAGAGTAGGATATGATGGAGAGACACCAGACACAGATACAGAAACAGAAGAGTAGATGATGGAGAGACACCAGACTAGACACAGATACACAAACAGAAGAGTAGATGATGGAGAGACACCAGACACAGATACAGAAACAGAAGAGTAGATGATGGAGAGACACCAGACTAGACACAGATACAGAAACAGAAGAGTAGATGATGGAGAGACACCAGACACAGATACAGAAACAGAAGAATAGGATATGATGGAGAGACACCAGACACAGATACACAAACAGAAGAGTAGATGATGGAGAGACACCAGACACAGATACACAAACAGAAGAGTAGATGATGGAGAGACACCAGACTAGACACAGATACACAAACAGAAGAGTAGATGATGGAGAGACACCAGACACAGATACAGAAACAGAAGAGTAGATGATGGAGAGACACCAGACTAGACACAGATACAGAAACAGAATAGGATATGATGGAGAGACACCAGACTAGACACAGATACAGAAACAGAATAGGATATGATGGAGAGACACCAGACTAGACACAGATACAGAAACAGAAGAGTAGATGATGGAGAGACACCAGACTAGACACAGATACAGAAACAGAAGAGTAGATGATGGAGAGACACCAGACTAGACACAGATACAGAAACAGAAGAGTAGATGATGGAGAGACACCAGACTAGACACAGAGACAGAGACAGAATAGGATATGATGGAGAGACACCAGACTAGACACAGATACAGAAACAGAATAGGATATGATGGAGAGACACCAGACTAGACACAGATACAGAAACAGAAGAGTAGGATATGATGGAGAGACACCAGACACAGATACAGAAACAGAAGAGTAGATGATGGAGAGACACCAGACTAGACACAGATACAGAAACAGAAGAGTAGATGATGGAGAGACACCAGACTAGACACAGATACAGAAACAGAATAGGATATGATGGAGAGACACCAGACTAGACACAGATACAGAAACAGAATAGGATATGATGGAGAGACACCAGACTAGACACAGATACAGAAACAGAATAGGATATGATGGAGAGACACCAGACTAGACACAGATACAGAAACAGAAGAGTAGATGATGGAGAGACACCAGACTAGACACAGATACAGAAACAGAAGAGTAGATGATGGAGAGACACCAGACTAGACACAGAGACAGAGACAGAAGAGTAGATGATGGAGAGACACCAGACTAGACACAGATACAGAAACAGAAGAGTAGATGATGGAGAGACACCAGACTAGACACAGATACAGAAACAGAAGAGTAGATGATGGAGAGACACCAGACTAGACACAGATACAGAAACAGAAGAGTAGATGATGGAGAGACACCAGACTAGACACAGATACAGAAACAGAAGAGTAGATGATGGAGAGACACCAGACTAGACACAGATACAGAGACAGAAGAGTAGATGATGGAGAGACACCAGACTAGACACAGATACAGAATAGGATATGATGGAGAGACACCAGACTAGACACAGATACAGAATAGGATATGATGGAGAGACACCAGACTAGACACAGATACAGAAACAGAAGAGTAGATGATGGAGAGACACCAGACTAGACACAGATACAGAAACAGAAGAGTAGATGATGGAGAGACACCAGACTAGACACAGAGACAGAAACAGAATAGGATATGATGGAGAGACACCAGACTAGACACAGATACAGAAACAGAATAGGATATGATGGAGAGACACCAGACTAGACACAGATACAGAAACAGAATAGGATATGATGGAGAGACACCAGACTAGACACAGATACAGAAACAGAGACAGCAGAGTAGGATATGATGGAGAGACACCAGACACAGATACAGAAACAGAAGAGTAGATGATGGAGAGACACCAGACTAGACACAGATACAGAAACAGAAGAGTAGATGATGGAGAGAGACACCAGACACAGATACAGAAACAGAAGAGTAGATGATGGAGAGACACCAGACTAGACACAGATACAGAAACAGAAGAGTAGATGATGGAGAGAGACACCAGACTAGACACAGATACAGAAACAGAAGAGTAGATGATGGAGAGACACCAGACTAGACACAGATACAGAAACAGAAGAGTAGATGATGGAGAGACACCAGACTAGACACAGATACAGAAACAGAAGAGTAGATGATGGAGAGACACCAGACTAGACACAGATACAGAAACAGAAGAGTAGATGATGGAGAGACACCAGACTAGACACAGATACAGAAACAGAAGAGTAGATGATGGAGAGACACCAGACTAGACACAGAGACAGAAACAGAATAGGATATGATGGAGAGAGACACCAGACTAGACACAGATACAGAATAGGATATGATGGAGAGACACCAGACTAGACACAGATACAGAATAGGATATGATGGAGAGACACCAGACTAGACACAGATACAGAAACAGAAGAGTAGATGATGGAGAGAGACACCAGACTAGACACAGAGACAGAAACAGAAGAGTAGGATATGATGGAGAGACACCAGACTAGACACAGAGACAGAAACAGAATAGGATATGATGGAGAGACACCAGACTAGACACAGATACAGAAACAGAAGAGTAGGATATGATGGAGAGACACCAGACTAGACACAGATACACAAACAGAAGAGTAGATGATGGAGAGACACCAGACACAGATACACAAACAGAAGAGTAGATGATGGAGAGACACCAGACACAGATACACAAACAGAAGAGTAGATGATGGAGAGACACCAGACACAGATACAGAAACAGAAGAGTAGATGATGGAGAGAGACACCAGACTAGACACAGAGACAGAAACAGAAGAGTAGGATATGATGGAGAGACACCAGACTAGACACAGAGACAGAAACAGAATAGGATATGATGGAGAGACACCAGACTAGACACAGATACAGAAACAGAAGAGTAGGATATGATGGAGAGACACCAGACTAGACACAGATACACAAACAGAAGAGTAGATGATGGAGAGACACTAGACACAGATACAGAAACAGAAGAGTAGGATATGATGGAGAGACACCAGACTAGACACAGAGACAGAAACAGAAGAGTAGATGATGGAGAGACACCAGACTAGACACAGATACAGAAACAGAAGAGTAGATGATGGAGAGACACCAGACTAGACACAGAGACAGAAACAGAAGAGTAGATGATGGAGAGACACCAGACTAGACACAGAGACAGAAACAGAATAGGATATGATGGAGAGACACCAGACTAGACACAGATACAGAAACAGAAGAGTAGGATATGATGGAGAGACACCAGACTAGACACAGATACAGAAACAGAAGAGTAGGATATGATGGAGAGACACCAGACACAGATACAGAAACAGAAGAGTAGATGATGGAGAGACACCAGACTAGACACAGATACACAAACAGAAGAGTAGATGATGGAGAGACACCAGACACAGATACAGAAACAGAAGAGTAGATGATGGAGAGACACCAGACTAGACACAGATACACAAACAGAATAGGATATGATGGAGAGACACCAGACTAGACACAGATACACAAACAGAATAGGATATGATGGAGAGACACCAGACTAGACACAGATACAGAAACAGAAGAGTAGATGATGGAGAGACACCAGACTAGACACAGATACAGAAACAGAAGAGTAGATGATGGAGAGACACCAGACTAGACACAGATACAGAAACAGAAGAGTAGATGATGGAGAGACACCAGACTAGACACAGATACAGAAACAGAATAGGATATGATGGAGAGACACCAGACTAGACACAGATACAGAAACAGAAGAGTAGGATATGATGGAGAGACACCAGACTAGACACAGATACAGAAACAGAAGAGTAGATGATGGAGAGACACCAGACTAGACACAGATACAGAAACAGAAGAGTAGATGATGGAGAGACACCAGACTAGACACAGATACAGAAACAGAATAGGATATGATGGAGAGACACCAGACTAGACACAGATACAGAAACAGAAGAGTAGATGATGGAGAGACACCAGACTAGACACAGAGACAGAGACAGAAGAGTAGATGATGGAGAGACACCAGACTAGACACAGATACAGAAACAGAAGAGTAGATGATGGAGAGACACCAGACTAGACACAGATACAGAAACAGAAGAGTAGATGATGGAGAGACACCAGACTAGACACAGATACAGAGACAGAAGAGTAGATGATGGAGAGACACCAGACTAGACACAGATACAGAAACAGAAGAGTAGATGATGGAGAGACACCAGACTAGACACAGATACAGAAACAGAATAGGATATGATGGAGAGACACCAGACTAGACACAGAGACAGAAACAGAAGAGTAGATGATGGAGAGACACCAGACTAGACACAGATACAGAAACAGAAGAGTAGATGATGGAGAGACACCAGACTAGACACAGATACAGAAACAGAAGAGTAGATGATGGAGAGACACCAGACTAGACACAGAGACAGAAACAGAATAGGATATGATGGAGAGACACCAGACTAGACACAGATACAGAAACAGAAGAGTAGATGATGGAGAGACACCAGACTAGACACAGATACACAAACAGAAGAGTAGATGATGGAGAGACACCAGACTAGACACAGATACAGAAACAGAAGAGTAGATGATGGAGAGACACCAGACTAGACACAGATACACAAACAGAAGAGTAGATGATGGAGAGACACCAGACTAGACACAGATACACAAACAGAATAGGATATGATGGAGAGACACCAGACTAGACACAGAGACAGCAACAGCAGAATAGGATATGATGGAGAGACACCAGACTAGACACAGAGACAGAAACAGAAGAGTAGATGATGGAGAGACACCAGACTAGACACAGATACAGAAACAGAAGAGTAGATGATGGAGAGACACCAGACTAGACACAGAGACAGAATAGGATATGATGGAGAGACACCAGACTAGACACAGATACAGAAACAGAAGAGTAGATGATGGAGAGACACCAGACTAGACACAGAGACAGAAACAGAAGAGTAGATGATGGAGAGACACCAGACTAGACACAGATACAGAAACAGAAGAGTAGATGATGGAGAGACACCAGACTAGACACAGAGACAGAAACAGAAGAGTAGATGATGGAGAGACACCAGACTAGACACAGATACAGAAACAGAAGAGTAGATGATGGAGAGACACCAGACTAGACACAGATACACAAACAGAAGAGTAGATGATGGAGAGACACCAGACTAGACACAGATACAGAAACAGAAGAGTAGATGATGGAGAGACACCAGACTAGACACAGAGACAGAAACAGAAGAGTAGATGATGGAGAGACACCAGACTAGACACAGATACAGAAACAGAAGAGTAGATGATGGAGAGACACCAGACTAGACACAGATACAGAGACAGAATAGGATATGATGGAGAGACACCAGACTAGACACAGATACAGAAACAGAAGAGTAGATGATGGAGAGACACCAGACTAGACACAGATACAGAGACAGAATAGGATATGATGGAGAGACACCAGACTAGACACAGATACAGAAACAGAAGAGTAGATGATGGAGAGACACCAGACTAGACACAGATACAGAGACAGAATAGGATATGATGGAGAGACACCAGACTAGACACAGATACAGAAACAGAAGAGTAGATGATGGAGAGACACCAGACTAGACACAGATACAGAAACAGAAGAGTAGATGATGGAGAGACACCAGACTAGACACAGAGACAGAAACAGAAGAGTAGATGATGGAGAGACACCAGACTAGACACAGATACAGAGACAGAATAGTAGATGATGGAGAGACACCAGACTAGACACAGAGACAGAGACAGAAGAGTAGATGATGGAGAGAGACACCAGACTAGACACAGATACAGAGACAGAAGAGTAGATGATGGAGAGAGACACCAGACTAGACACAGATACAGAAACAGAAGAGTAGATGATGGAGAGAGACACCAGACTAGACACAGATACAGAAACAGAAGAGTAGATGATGGAGAGACACCAGACTAGACACAGATACACAAACAGAAGAGTAGATGATGGAGAGAGACACCAGACTCGACACAGATACAGAAACAGAAGAGTAGATGATGGAGAGACACCAGACTAGACACAGATACAGAAACAGAAGAGTAGATGATGGAGAGAGACCAGACTAGACACAGATACAGAGACAGAAGAGTAGATGATGGAGAGAGACACTAGACTAGACACAGATACAGAAACAGAAGAGTAGATGATGGAGAGACACCAGACTAGACACAGATACAGAAACAGAAGAGTAGATGATGGAGAGAGACCAGACTAGACACAGATACAGAGACAGAAGAGTAGATGATGGAGAGACACCAGACTAGACACAGATACAGAGACAGAAGAGTAGATGATGGAGAGAGACACCAGACTAGACACAGATACAGAAACAGAAGAGTAGATGATGGAGAGAGACACCAGACTAGACACAGATACAGAAACAGAAGAGTAGATGATGGAGAGACACCAGACTAGACACAGATACAGAGACAGAAGAGTAGATGATGGAGAGAGACACCAGACTAGACACAGATACAGAAACAGAAGAGTAGATGATGGAGAGAGACACCAGACTAGACACAGATACAGAAACAGAATAGGATATGATGGAGAGACACCAGACTAGACACAGATACAGAAACAGAAGAGTAGATGATGGAGAGACACCAGACTAGACACAGATACAGAAACAGAAGAGTAGATGATGGAGAGACACCAGACTAGACACAGATACAGAGACAGAAGAGTAGATGATGGAGAGACACCAGACTAGACACAGATACAGAAACAGAAGAGTAGATGATGGAGAGAGACACCAGACTAGACACAGATACAGAGACAGAAGAGTAGATGATGGAGAGAGACACCAGACTAGACACAGATACAGAAACAGAAGAGTAGATGATGGAGAGACACCAGACTAGACACAGAGACAGAGACAGAAGAGTAGATGATGGAGAGAGACACCAGACTAGACACAGATACAGAAACAGAAGAGTAGATGATGGAGAGAGACACCAGACTAGACACAGATACAGAAACAGAAGAGTAGATGATGGAGAGACACCAGACTAGACACAGATACAGAAACAGAAGAGTAGATGATGGAGAGACACCAGACTAGACACAGATACAGAGACAGAAGAGTAGATGATGGAGAGAGACACCAGACTAGACACAGATACAGAAACAGAAGAGTAGATGATGGAGAGACACCAGACTAGACACAGATACAGAAACAGAATAGGATATGATGGAGAGACACCAGACTAGACACAGATACAGAAACAGAAGAGTAGATGATGGAGAGACACCAGACTAGACACAGATACAGAAACAGAATAGGATATGATGGAGAGACACCAGACTAGACACAGATACAGAAACAGAATAGGATATGATGGAGAGACACCAGACTAGACACAGATACAGAAACAGAATAGGATATGATGGAGAGACACCAGACTAGACACAGATACAGAAACAGAAGAGTAGATGATGGAGAGACACCAGACTAGACACAGATACACAAACAGAATAGGATATGATGGAGAGACACCAGACTAGACACAGATACACAAACAGAATAGGATATGATGGAGAGACACCAGACTAGACACAGATACACAAACAGAATAGGATATGATGGAGAGACACCAGACTAGACACAGATACAGAAACAGAAGAGTAGATGATGGAGAGACACCAGACTAGACACAGATACAGAAACAGAAGAGTAGATGATGGAGAGAGACACCAGACACAGATACAGAAACAGAATAGTAGATGATGGAGAGACACCAGACTAGACACAGATACAGAAACAGAAGAGTAGATGATGGAGAGACACCAGACTAGACACAGATACAGAAACAGAAGAGTAGATGATGGAGAGACACCAGACTAGACACAGATACAGAAACAGAAGAGTAGATGATGGAGAGACACCAGACTAGACACAGATACAGAAACAGAAGAGTAGATGATGGAGAGACACCAGACTAGACACAGAGACAGAGACAGAGACAGCAGAATAGGATATGATGGAGAGACACCAGACTAGACACAGATACAGAGACAGAGACAGCAGAATAGGATATGATGGAGAGACACCAGACTAGACACAGATACAGAAACAGAAGAGTAGATGATGGAGAGACACCAGACTAGACACAGAGACAGAGACAGAGACAGCAGAATAGGATATGATGGAGAGACACCAGACTAGACACAGAGACAGAGACAGCAGAATAGGATATGATGGAGAGACACCAGACTAGACACAGATACAGAGACAGAGACAGCAGAATAGGATATGATGGAGAGACACCAGACTAGACACAGATACAGAGACAGAGACAGCAGAATAGGATATGATGGAGAGACACCAGACTAGACACAGATACACAAACAGAAGAGTAGATGATGGAGAGACACCAGACTAGACACAGAGACAGAAACAGAATAGGATATGATGGAGAGACACCAGACTAGACACAGAGACAGAGACAGAGACAGCAGAATAGGATATGATGGAGAGAGACACCAGACTAGACACAGAGACAGAGACAGAGACAGCAGAATAGGATATGATGGAGAGAGACACCAGACTAGACACAGAGACAGAGACAGCAGAATAGGATATGATGGAGAGACACCAGACTAGACACAGAGACAGAGACAGCAGAATAGGATATGATGGAGAGAGACACCAGACTAGACACAGAGACAGAGACAGAAGAGTAGATGATGGAGAGAGACACCAGACTAGACACAGAGACAGCAACAGCAGAATAGGATATGATGGAGAGACACCAGACTAGACACAGAGACAGAGACAGCAACAGCAGAATAGGATATGATGGAGAGAGACACCAGACTAGACACAGAGACAGAGACAGCAGAATAGGATATGATGGAGAGACACCAGACTAGACACAGATACAGAAACAGAAGAGTAGATGATGGAGAGACACCAGACTAGACACAGAGACAGAGACAGCAACAGCAGAATAGGATATGATGGAGAGACACCAGACTAGACACAGAGACAGAGACAGCAACAGCAGAATAGGATATGATGGATAGAGACACCAGACTAGACACAGAGACAGCAACAGCAGAATAGGATATGATGGAGAGACACCAGACTAGACACAGAGACAGAGACAGCAACAGCAGAATAGGATATGATGGAGAGACACCAGACTAGACACAGAGACAGAGACAGCAACAGCAGAATAGGATATGATGGATAGAGACACCAGACTAGACACAGAGACAGCAACAGCAGAATACGATATGATGGAGAGAGACACCAGACTAGACACAGAGACAGAGACAGCCACAGCAGAATAGGATATGATGGAGAGAGACACCAGACTAGACACAGAGACAGAGACAGCCACAGCAGAATAGGATATGATGGAGAGAGACACCAGACTAGACACAGAGACAGAGACAGCCACAGCAGAATAGGATATGATGGAGAGAGACACCAGACTAGACACAGAGACAGAGACAGAGACAGCAGA
Organism: Oncorhynchus keta; assembly: GCF_023373465.1. NCBI lineage: Eukaryota > Metazoa > Chordata > Actinopteri > Salmoniformes > Salmonidae > Oncorhynchus > Oncorhynchus keta. The sequence goes on along the minus strand of NC_068446.1, from coordinate 1,000,413 downwards.
GTAGGATATGATGGAGAGACACCAGACTAGACACAGATACAGAGACAGAGACAGCAGAGTAGGATATGATGGAGAGACACCAGACTAGACACAGATACAGAAACAGAAGAGTAGATGATGGAGAGACACCAGACTAGACACAGATACAGAAACAGAAGAGTAGATGATGGAGAGACACCAGACTAGACACAGATACAGAAACAGAAGAGTAGATGATGGAGAGACACCAGACTAGACACAGATACACAAACAGAAGAGTAGATGATGGAGAGACACCAGACTAGACACAGATACAGAAACAGAAGAGTAGATGATGGAGAGACACCAGACTAGACACAGATACAGAGACAGAAGAGTAGATGATGGAGAGACACCAGACTAGACACAGATACAGAAACAGAAGAGTAGATGATGGAGAGACACCAGACTAGACACAGAGACAGCAACAGCAGAATAGGATATGATGGAGAGACACCAGACTAGACACAGATACAGAAACAGAAGAGTAGATGATGGAGAGACACCAGACTAGACACAGAGACAGAGACAGAAGAGTAGATGATGGAGAGACACCAGACTAGACACAGATACAGAGACAGAAGAGTAGATGATGGAGAGAGACACCAGACTAGACACAGATACAGAAACAGAAGAGTAGATGATGGAGAGAGACACCAGACTAGACACAGATACAGAAACAGAAGAGTAGATGATGGAGAGACACCAGACTAGACACAGATACAGAAACAGAAGAGTAGATGATGGAGAGACACCAGACTAGACACAGAGACAGAGACAGAAGAGTAGATGATGGAGAGACACCAGACTAGACACAGATACAGAAACAGAAGAGTAGATGATGGAGAGACACCAGACTAGACACAGATACAGAAACAGAAGAGTAGATGATGGAGAGACACCAGACTAGACACAGATACAGAAACAGAAGAGTAGATGATGGAGAGACACCAGACTAGACACAGATACAGAAACAGAAGAGTAGATGATGGAGAGACACCAGACTAGACACAGAGACAGAGACAGAAGAGTAGATGATGGAGAGAGACACCAGACTAGACACAGATACAGAAACAGAAGAGTAGATGATGGAGAGAGACACCAGACTAGACACAGATACAGAAACAGAAGAGTAGATGATGGAGAGAGACACCAGACTAGACACAGATACAGAAACAGAAGAGTAGATGATGGAGAGACACCAGACTAGACACAGAGACAGAGACAGAAGAGTAGATGATGGAGAGAGACACCAGACTAGACACAGATACAGAAACAGAAGAGTAGATGATGGAGAGAGACACCAGACTAGACACAGATACAGAGACAGAAGAGTAGATGATGGAGAGACACCAGACTAGACACAGATACAGAAACAGAATAGTAGATGATGGAGAGACACCAGACTAGACACAGATACAGAGACAGAAGAGTAGATGATGGAGAGACACCAGACTAGACACAGATACAGAAACAGAAGAGTAGATGATGGAGAGAGACACCAGACTAGACACAGATACAGAAACAGAAGAGTAGATGATGGAGAGACACCAGACTAGACACAGATACAGAAACAGAAGAGTAGATGATGGAGAGACACCAGACTAGACACAGATACAGAAACAGAAGAGTAGATGATGGAGAGACACCAGACTAGACACAGATACACAAACAGAATAGGATATGATGGAGAGACACCAGACTAGACACAGATACACAAACAGAATAGGATATGATGGAGAGACACCAGACTAGACACAGATACAGAAACAGAATAGGATATGATGGAGAGAGACCAGACTAGACACAGATACAGAAACAGAAGAGTAGATGATGGAGAGAGACCAGACTAGACACAGATACAGAAACAGAAGAGTAGATGATGGAGAGACACCAGACTAGACACAGATACAGAAACAGAATAGGATATGATGGAGAGACACCAGACTAGACACAGAGACAGAGACAGAGACAGCAGAATAGGATATGATGGAGAGAGACACCAGACTAGACACAGAGACAGAGACAGAGACAGCAGAATAGGATATGATGGAGAGACACCAGACTAGACACAGAGACAGAGACAGAAGAGTAGATGATGGAGAGACACCAGACTAGACACAGATACAGAGACAGAGACAGAAGAATAGGATATGATGGAGAGAGACACCAGACTAGACACAGAGACAGAGACAGAGACAGCAGAATAGGATATGATGGAGAGAGACACCAGACTAGACACAGAGACAGAGACAGAGACAGAAGAATAGGATATGATGGAGAGACACCAGACTAGACACAGAGACAGAGACAGAGACAGCAGAATAGGATATGATGGAGAGACACCAGACTAGACACAGAGACAGAGACAGAAGAATAGGATATGATGGAGAGAGACACCAGACTAGACACAGAGACAGAGACAGAGACAGCAGAATAGGATATGATGGAGAGAGACACCAGACTAGACACAGAGACAGAGACAGAAGAGTAGATGATGGAGAGAGACACCAGACTAGACACAGAGACAGCAACAGCAGAATAGGATATGATGGAGAGACACCAGACTAGACACAGAGACAGAGACAGCAACAGCAGAATAGGATATGATGGAGAGAGACACCAGACTAGACACAGAGACAGAGACAGCAGAATAGGATATGATGGAGAGACACCAGACTAGACACAGATACAGAAACAGAAGAGTAGATGATGGAGAGACACCAGACTAGACACAGAGACAGAGACAGCAACAGCAGAATAGGATATGATGGAGAGACACCAGACTAGACACAGAGACAGAGACAGCAACAGCAGAATAGGATATGATGGATAGAGACACCAGACTAGACACAGAGACAGCAACAGCAGAATAGGATATGATGGAGAGACACCAGACTAGACACAGAGACAGAGACAGCAACAGCAGAATAGGATATGATGGAGAGAGACACCAGACTAGACACAGAGACAGAGACAGCAACAGCAGAATAGGATATGATGGATAGAGACACCAGACTAGACACAGAGACAGCAACAGCAGAATACGATATGATGGAGAGAGACACCAGACTAGACACAGAGACAGAGACAGCCACAGCAGAATAGGATATGATGGAGAGACACCAGACTAGACACAGAGACAGAGACAGCCACAGCAGAATAGGATATGATGGAGAGACACCAGACTAGACACAGAGACAGAGACAGCAACAGCAGAATAGGATATGATGGAGAGACACCAGACTAGACACAGAGAAAGAGACAGAGACAGCAGAATAGGATATGATGGAGAGAGACACCAGACTAGACACAGAGACAGAGACAGAGACAGCAGAATAGGATATGATGGAGAGAGACACTAGACACAGAGACAGAGACAGCAGAATAGGATATGATGGAGAGACACCAGACTAGACACAGAGACAGAGACAGCCACAGCAGAATAGGATATGATGGAGAGAGACACCAGACTAGACACAGAGACAGAGACAGCAACAGCAGAATAGGATATGATGGAGAGAGACACCAGACTAGACACAGAGACAGAGACAGCAGAATAGGATATGATGGAGAGAGACACCAGACTAGACACAGAGACAGAGACAGCAACAGCAGAATAGGATATGATGGAGAGAGACACCAGACTAGACACAGAGACAGAGACAGAGACAGCAGAATAGGATATGATGGAGAGACACCAGACTAGACACAGAGACAGAGACAGCAACAGCAGAATAGGATATGATGGAGAGACACCAGACTAGACACAGAGACAGAGACAGCAACAGCAGAATAGGATATGATGGAGAGACACCAGACTAGACACAGAGACAGAGACAGCAACAGCAGAATAGGATATGATGGAGAGAGACACCAGACTAGACACAGAGACAGAGACAGCAACAGCAGAATAGGATATGATGGAGAGAGACACCAGACTAGACACAGAGACAGAGACAGCAACAGCAGAATAGGATATGATGGAGAGACACCAGACTAGACACAGAGACAGAGACAGCAACAGCAGAATAGGATATGATGGAGAGACACCAGACTAGACACAGAGACAGAGACAGAAGAATAGGATATGATGGAGAGACACCAGACTAGACACAGAGACAGAGACAGAGACAGCAGAATAGGATATGATGGAGAGACACCAGAAGAATAGAACAGGCCATAACAGAATAGGATATGATGGAGAGAGACACCAGACTAGACACAGAGACAGAGACAGAGACAGAAGAATAGGATATGATGGAGAGACACCAGACTAGACACAGAGACAGAGACAGAGACAGCAGAATAGGATATGATGGAGAGACACCAGACTAGACACAGAGACAGAGACAGAAGAATAGGATATGATGGAGAGACACCAGACTAGACACAGAGACAGAGACAGAAGAATAGGATATGATGGAGAGACACCAGACTAGACACAGAGACAGAGACAGAAGAATAGGATATGATGGAGAGAGACACCAGACTAGACACAGAGACAGAGACAGAAGAGTAGATGATGGAGAGACACCAGACTAGACACAGAGACAGAGACAGCAGAATAGGATATGATGGAGAGACACCAGACTAGACACAGAGACAGAGACAGCAGAATAGGATATGATGGAGAGACACCAGACTAGACACAGAGACAGAGACAGCAACAGCAGAATAGGATATGATGGAGAGACACCAGACTAGACACAGAGACAGAGACAGAGACAGCAGAATAGGATATGATGGAGAGAGACACCAGACTAGACACAGAGACAGAGACAGAGACAGCAGAATAGGATATGATGGAGAGAGACACCAGACTAGACACAGAGACAGAGACAGCGACAGCAGAATAGGATATGATGGAGAGACACCAGACTAGACACAGAGACAGCAACAGCAGAATAGGATATGATGGAGAGACACCAGACTAGACACAGAGACAGAGACAGCAACAGCAGAATAGGATATGATGGAGAGACACCAGACTAGACACAGAGACAGAGACAGAAACAGCAGAATAGGATATGATGGAGAGAGACACCAGACTAGACACAGAGACAGAGACAGAGACAGAAGAATAGGATATGATGGAGAGACACCAGACTAGACACAGAGACAGAGACAGAAGAATAGGATATGATGGAGAGACACCAGAAGAATAGAACAGGCCATAACAGAAAAGGATAGATAAGGAGACATTAACAAACAAGAACCTGAGACAGCAACAGACAAGACACAGAGACAGCAACAGACAAGACACAGAGACAGCAACAGACAAGAACCTGAGACAGCAACAGACAAGACACAGGCGGCAACAGACAAGACACAGGCGGCAACAGACAAGACACAGGCAGCAACAGACAAGACACAGGCGGAAACAGACAAGACACAGGCGGCAACAGACAAGACACAGACGGCAACAGACAAGACACAGGCGGCAACAGACAAGACACAGGCGGCAACAGACAAGACACAGGCGGCAACAGACAAGACACAGAGACAGCAACAGACAAGACACAGGCAGCAACAGACAAGACACAGGCGGCAACAGACAAGACACAGGCGGCAACAGACAAGACACAGAGACAGCAACAGACAAGACACAGACGGCAACAGACAAGACACAGAGACAGCAACAGACAAGACACAGACGGCAACAGACAAGACACAGAGACAGCAACAGACTAGACACAGGCGGCAACAGACAAGACACAGAGACAGCAACAGACAAGACACAGGCGGCAACAGACAAGACACAGAGACAGCAACAGACTAGACACAGGCGGCAACAGACAAGACACAGGCGGCAACAGACAAGACACAGACGGCAACAGACAAGACACAGGCGGCAACAGACAAGACACAGGCAGCAACAGACAAGACACAGACGGCAACAGACAAGACACAGGCGGCAACAGACAAGACACAGGCGGCAACAGACAAGACACAGGCGGCAACAGACAAGACACAGACGGCAACAGACAAGACACAGGCGGCAACAGACAAGACACAGGCAGCAACAGACAAGACACAGACAGCAACAGACAAGACACAGGCAGCAACAGACAAGACACAGACGGCAACAGACAAGACACAGACGGCAACAGACAAGACACAGGCAGCAACAGACAAGACACAGACGGCAACAGACAAGACACAGACGGCAACAGACAAGACACAGAGGCAGCAACAGACAAGACACAGGCGGCAACAGACAAGACACAGGCGGCAACAGACAAGACACAGAGACAGCAACAGACAAGACACAGACGGCAACAGACAAGACACAGACGGCAACAGACTAGACACAGGCGGCAACAGACAAGACACAGAGACAGCAACAGACAAGACACAGACGGCAACAGACAAGACACAGACAGCAACAGACAAGACACAGACGGCAACAGACAAGACACAGAGACAGCAACAGACTAGACACAGGCGGCAACAGACAAGACACAGAGACAGCAACAGACAAGACACAGACGGCAACAGACAAGACACAGACAGCAACAGACAAGACACAGGCGGCAACAGACAAGACACAGACGGCAACAGACAAGACACAGAGACAGCAACAGACTAGACACAGGCGGCAACAGACAAGACACAGAGACAGCAACAGACAAGACACAGACGGCAACAGACAAGACACAGACGGCAACAGACAAGACACAGAGACAGCAACAGACTAGACACAGGCGGCAACAGACAAGACACAGAGACAGCAACAGACAAGACACAGACGGCAACAGACAAGACACAGACGGCAACAGACAAGACACAGACAGCAACAGACTAGACACAGAGACAGAGACAGAGACAGAGACAGCAACAGACAAGACACAGGCGGCAACAGACAAGACACAGGCGGCAACAGACAAGACACAGGCAGCAACAGACAAGACACAGACGGCAACAGACAAGACACAGACGGCAACAGACAAGACACAGACGGCAACAGACAAGACACAGGCGGCAACAGACAAGACACAGGCGGCAACAGACAAGACACAGGCGGCAACAGACAAGACACAGGCGGCAACAGACAAGACACAGACGGCAACAGACAAGACACAGAGACAGCAACAGACTAGACACAGAGACAGAGACAGAGACAGCAACAGACAAGACACAGAGACAGCAACAGACAAGAACCTGAGACAGCAACAGACAAGACACAGAGACAGCAACAAACAAGAACCTGAGACAGCAACAGACAAGACACAGAGACAGAGACAGAGACAGCAACAGACAAGACACAGGCGGCAACAGACAAGACACAGACGGCAACAGACGAGACACAGGCGGCAACAGACTAGACACAGGCGGCAACAGACAAGACACAGACAGCAACAGACAAGACACAGGCGGCAACAGACTAGACACAGGCGGCAACAGACAAGACACAGACGGCAACAG
>NC_068446.1:965705-992867 GCF_023373465.1 Oncorhynchus keta | reverse complement strand
CTAGACACAGAGACAGAGACAGCCACAGCAGAATAGGATATGATGGAGAGAGACACCAGACTAGACACAGAGACAGCAACAGCAGAATAGGATATGATGGAGAGAGACACCAGACTAGACACAGAGACAGAGACAGAGACAGCAGAATAGGATATGATGGAGAGAGACACCAGACTAGACACAGAGACAGAGACAGAGCAGAATAGGATATGATGGAGAGACACAGAGACAGAGACAGCAGAATAGGATATGATGGAGAGAGACACCAGACTAGACACAGAGACAGAGACAGCCACAGCAGAATAGGATATGATGGAGAGACACCAGAAGAATAGAACAGGCCATAACAGAATAGGATATGATGGAGAGACACCAGAAGAATAGAACAGGCCATAACAGAAAAGGATAGATATGGAGACATTAACAAACAAGAACCTGAGACAGCAACAGACAAGACACAGACGGAAACAGACAAGACACAGGCGGCAACAGACAAGACACAGACGGCAACAGACAAGACACAGGCGGCAACAGACAAGACACAGGCGGCAACAGACAAGACACAGGCAGCAACAGACAAGACACAGGCGGAAACAGACAAGACACAGGCGGAACAGACAAGACACAGACGGCAACAGACAAGACACAGGCGGCAACAGACAAGACACAGGCGGCAACAGACAAGACACAGGCGGCAACAGACAAGACACAGAGACAGCAACAGACAAGACACACAGGCAGCAACAGACAAGACACAGGCGGCAACAGACAAGACACAGGCGGCAACAGACAAGACACAGAGACAGCAACAGACAAGACACAGACGGCAACAGACAAGACACAGAGACAGCAACAGACAAGACACAGACGGCAACAGACAAGACACAGAGACAGCAACAGACTAGACACAGGCCAACAGACAAGACACAGAGACAGCAACAGACAAGACACAGGCGGCAACAGACAAGACACAGAGACAGCAACAGACTAGACACAGGCGGCAACAGACAAGACACAGGCGGCAACAGACAAGACACAGACGGCAACAGACAAGACACAGGCGGCAACAGACAAGACACAGGCGGCAACAGACAAGACACAGACGGCAACAGACAAGACACAGGCGGCAACAGACAAGACACAGGCGGCAACAGACAAGACACAGGCGGCAACAGACAAGACACAGACGGCAACAGACAAGACACAGGCGGCAACAGACAAGACACAGGCAGCAACAGACAAGACACAGACAGCAACAGACAAGACACAGGCAGCAACAGACAAGACACAGACGGCAACAGACAAGACACAGACGGCAACAGACAAGACACAGGCAGCAACAGACAAGACACAGACGGCAACAGACAAGACACAGACGGCAACAGACAAGACACAGAGGCAGCAACAGACAAGACACAGGCGGCAACAGACAAGACACAGGCGGCAACAGACAAGACACAGAGACAGCAACAGACAAGACACAGACGGCAACAGACAAGACACAGACGGCAACAGACTAGACACAGGCGGCAACAGACAAGACACAGAGACAGCAACAGACAAGACACAGACGGCAACAGACAAGACACAGACAGCAACAGACAAGACACAGACGGCAACAGACAAGACACAGAGACAGCAACAGACTAGACACAGGCGGCAACAGACAAGACACAGAGACAGCAACAGACAAGACACAGACGGCAACAGACAAGACACAGACAGCAACAGACAAGACACAGGCGGCAACAGACAAGACACAGACGGCAACAGACAAGACACAGAGACAGCAACAGACTAGACACAGGCGGCAACAGACAAGACACAGAGACAGCAACAGACAAGACACAGACGGCAACAGACAAGACACAGACGGCAACAGACAAGACACAGAGACAGCAACAGACTAGACACAGGCGGCAACAGACAAGACACAGAGACAGCAACAGACAAGACACAGACGGCAACAGACAAGACACAGACGGCACAGACAAGACACAGACAGCAACAGACTAGACACAGAGACAGAGACAGAGACAGAGACAGCAACAGACAAGACACAGGCGGCAACAGACAAGACACAGGCGGCAACAGACAAGACACAGGCAGCAACAGACAAGACACAGACGGCAACAGACAAGACACAGACGGCAACAGACAAGACACAGACGGCAACAGACAAGACACAGGCGGCAACAGACAAGACACAGGCGGCAACAGACAAGACACAGGCGGCAACAGACAAGACACAGGCGGCAACAGACAAGACACAGACGGCAACAGACAAGACACAGAGACAGCAACAGACAAGACACAGAGACAGCAACAGACCCAGAGACAGCAACAGACAAGACACAGAGACAGCAACAGACAAGAACCTGAGACAGCAACAGACAAGACACAGAGACAGCAACAGACAAGAACCTGAGACAGCAACAGACAAGACACAGAGACAGCAACAAACAAGAACCTGAGACGGCAACAGACAAGACACAGACGGCAACAGACAAGACACAGGCGGCAACAGACAAGACACAGACGGCAACAGACAAGACACAGACGGCAACAGACAAGACACAGACGGCAACAGACAAGACACAGGCGGCAACAGACAAGACACAGACGGCAACAGACAAGACACAGGCGGCAACAGACAAGACACAGACAGCAACAGACAAGACACAGGCGGCAACAGACAAGACACAGGCAACAGACAAGACACAGACAGCAACAGACAAGACACAGAGACAGAGACAGAGACAGCAACAGACAAGACACAGACGGCAACAGACAAGACACAGACGGCAACAGACAAGACACAGGCGGCAACAGACAAGACACAGACAGCAACAGACAAGACACAGGCGGCAACAGACAAGACACAGGTGGCAACAGACAAGACACAGGTGGCAACAGACAAGACACAGGCGGCAACAGACAAGACACAGACAGCAACAGACAAGACACAGGCGGCAACAGACAAGACCCAGAGAAAGTGACAGAAGAGGGTAGATGGAGAAGAACAGAGGTGGAATGAGCACACAGTAGACTGTATTACTTTAAGATGCTCTATAGATTCTAATTCGTTTGATTTATTTGCACAAATTATAAGAGGTGAAATACAGACAGTGAACGAGGGCAGACTAGAAAGACAGCAACAAATGACACAGACAAAAGCGCTGGAGAGAGGCACAGGAGGGGTGAGCACGCACTAGACCAACACTTAAATCTGCTCTATGGAGTCTAATTACTGCCCGGTGTGTGGGTGTGTGGGTGTTAAGAGGGGTGTTTGGGTACTGTGGGATTTTTAAAAATCCGTTTGGCTCATTGGACAGTGCACTGTAGATGTATGTGTTCCAGAGTAGAGAGAACAACAGTAGCAACTATAATTCAGTACTGGCAGTGTCTGCTGTGGCAGGTGGGAAGGTGCAGGTTTCCTGAAAAATATCTAATGTCTCAATGTCCTAATCTCTCAATGTGTATCTAAAAGTGCACCAAATTCATGAATTTAGCTGTTGAAATTCCTTCTTTTTTTGGCAGGGGGAGAATGCCCCCAAGACCCCCCTACTGGCTTTGAACTAAGCCCCCAATGTTTTCAAATCTTAGACGCCCCTCAAGGACACATCAATACATTTTTCACCTTGAGTGTTTTTCAGTAAACAGTCAACAGCAGAGAGAAACTGTGAGAGAAATATAAATGATGGAGAGAGATGGAGGAAGTGGAGGAGAAGGGAGGAGAGAGATGCAGGAAGTGGAGGAGAAGGGAGGAGAGAGATGGAGGAAGTGGAGGAGAAGGGAGGAGAGAGATGGAGGAAGTGGAGGAGAAGGGAGGAGAGAGATGCAGGAAGTGGAGGAGAAAAGCTAGAGAAAGAGAGATGGAGGCGAGGATAAAGACAGAGAGAGAGAGAGAGTAGGGTGTGAAATTGATTGCAGCATTGGCCACCCTTGTCTTCAATAGTTCTATGCTCTGATGCCCAAGGCCACAGCTGAATGCTGGAGTGGCCAATGAGTGTGTGTGTGTGTGTGTGTGTGTGTGTGTGTGTGTGTGTGTGTGTGTGTGTGTGTGTGTGTGTGTGTGTGTGTGTGTGTGCGTGCGTGCGTGCGTGCGTGCGTGCGTGCGTGTGTGGTGTGTGCGTGCGTGCGTGCGTGCGTGTGTGTGTGTGTGTTAAAGGGGGTAGGATTAAATACGACAGTGCTGTGTGTGTTGGGCCGGACCATACTTTGCTCGGAAGCCATGAGAAACAACTACATCTCTTCTCTCTCTGTCTTTTCCTCGCTCACACTCTCCACCTCTCCTCTATCATCTCCTGATCTCCCTCCTGGACACTCTGTCACTCCCAGTCACCTTGTCTGTCTTCTCTTTCCATGTCTCCTCCTCTTCAGCTCTTTAAATCTCCCCCCTCTCTCTAGAAATCCACTACAAAGTGAACATTGTTCTCCTCTCCCCAGTCATACATAATTCATAGACAATCGACCTTCAAAATCAATTTACACATTCTCTCCCCTCTCCCTTATCTTCCTGCTGAGGGACCAGGAGGCCTTTAGCAAGCACAAAAATGACTGGTTGCCCATTGCGTTTTCTATCGACACTGTGTGTGTGAGTGGCTTCCACTCCTATCTGGAGGGTTACCTGGCTGGGTTTGTTGTTCTCCTGTGTATTGACCGAGCATGGCTTTAGCCACTGTAATGATTTAATTAACACAATCAATCAATGTGATCAACCAACCCATCACCAACCAACTATTATAATGATGTCAAATCAAACCAAATACAACAGGTGTTACCGTGAAATGCTTACTTAAAAGCCCTTAAACAACAATGCAGATTCAAGAAAATAGATTTAAAGAAAATATTTACTAAATAAAGTAAAAAAAAAAAAAGAAAAAGCAACACAATAAAATAAAATAACAATAACGATGCTATATATTAGCAGCAGGTGTGTGTGCTTGTTTTTTCAGGTGAGGTCGGGGGCAGGTTGATGTGACAGTCTGTCACTCCTCACCCCAGATGGCCTCCCATGCAAGCACACACACTCCCAGACACACATATATGCTGAGTATATACCATGCATTACGGATGTGATCGTCAATATGCATGACCTTCAGGAAGTTAGGGTTCTAATCCACTCCACTGAACTTCAACTCAAACTCCACCGCAGCAAAACACCTCTCTGTCAGGCCTGTCCCCATCTAATGGTAGTGAATGATACGCAAACCGTTTTTTGCATATACAATCTGACAGACAAATGCACTAACATCCATGTGACATTGGGTGATTTCTGAGAGGGGAGGGAGGAGGATAGTGCCAACACCCTTCAAAGTGTGGTTGAATAAAGAGAGTGCTTTATATTTAGGGTGCTGGCAACGCACTGGAACACACACACACACACACACACACACACACACACACACACACACACACACACACACACACACACACACACACACACACACACACACACACACACACACACACACACACACACACACACTGACACAGCCAACCACCAACACACAATCACACTCACACACAAGAACGGATGCGCACGCACGCACGCACGCACGCACGCACGCACGCACGCACACACACACACACACACACACACACACACACACACACACACACACACACACACACACACACACACACACACAGACACACACACACACTGACACAGCCAACCACCAACACACAATCACACTCACACACAAGAACGAATGCGCACGCACGCACGCACGCACGCACACACACACACACACACACACACACACACACACACACACACACACACACACTAGTCAACAGACAGTGACATAGTAGGGAATAGGATGGCTCAAGGATTTCAGTAAATTCAGACTCCTCTTATTCTCCCTCAATCTTTTCCTCACCTCTCTCTCTCCACGGTTCTTAAATGGAATCCTTGTCTTTTTCTGTGGACCTCAAGGTCAATACCCACAATCCATCTGGAGGATGGCCGGTGTGACCGTGACAAACCAGTCTCGCTATTTAATGACCTGAAATCACAAAAAACCCTCTAGAGGACAACTTGTACTGCACCACACAGGCCAACATAGAGGGGATATACCGACATCAAATATTATCGAAATATGTTTGGTAATGGTGTGTGTGTGTGTGTGTGTGTGTGTGTGTGTGTGTGTGTGTGTGTGTGTGTGTGTGTGTGTGTGTGTGTGTGTGTGTGTGTGTGTGTGGAGAAGTGTCTTTTTCCAGCTCTGGCAGGGACAGGAGCATTGAACACATTTACAGGACACTGTGACCCCGGCCAAGCGTTTCCACCAATCACAGAAGACTTCAGCAGATTGCAGCTAATAAGCAAAAGACTGACTCGTTAGAGAAAGAACAAGATGAATTGAATGAGAGGGGGAAGAGGAGGAGGAAGAGGAGGAGAGAGGAAAACTGAAGGTGAATGAGGAAATCTGAATGAGGAGGAGAAATGGGTCAATCAATAGAGAGGGAGGAGAGAGAGAGAGAAAGAGCAAGATAGAGAGATAAAAAAAATGAGAGAGAGATGTGAAAAGAGAGAGCGACAGAGAACCTACAGGATTTGTATTGGGTATAACATTTACTTCTTGGTCTACCACCAACTCAAACTAAAAAAAATGGATGAGCATGTTTTGTAATGTTTCTAAAACAATAAATGTATTACTAGTAAGAAGTAACTAATGTGGTATATTGATAATACATTTTTTTGGTGTCCTGAGTCTTTTAACCAAAATATCACAGATGTTCAGCTGCCCCTTTTAAGGGCAGGAGGTTACCGTGGTAGCATGACTCAAGTCATGTTTGTGAGATTGAGTCTGACTAGTAGAAGCGTTGTCTTCGCTTCCCGAGCTTGTTGAAACTCAAACATAGAAAAACAACCTAGTTTGTGAACAAAACAATGTAAATAGCCCCTCCAAAAAAACCAGGACAAAGACTCACCTCAGTAGACTTTTGTTTCAAGTAAATTAGATCACGCAACAAAACGGCGTAAATACTGCAGCCTTTATATTACTAGAAATGGGATCATACTTGACTATTTTAGTCACAAATACTACTGCAGCCTTTATATTACTAGAAATGGGATCATACTTGACTATTTTAGTCACAAATACTACTGCAGCCTTTATATTACTAGAAATGGGATCATACTTGACTATTTTAGTCACAAATACTACTGCAGCCTTTATATTACTAGAAATGGGATCATACTTGACTATTTTAGTCACAAATACTACTGCAGCCTTTATATTACTAGAAATGGGATCATACTTGACTATTTTAGTCACAAATACTACTGCAGCCTTTATATTACTAGAAATGGGATCATACTTGACTATTTTAGTCACAAATACTACTGCAGCCTTTATATTACTAGAAATGGGATCATACTTGACTATTTTAGTCACAAATACTACTGCAGCCTTTATATTACTAGAAATGGGATCATACTTGACTATTTTAGTCACAAATACTACTGCAGCCTTTATATTACTAGAAATGGGATCATACTTGACTATTTTAGTCACAAATACTACTGCAGCCTTTATATTACTAGAAATGGGATCATACTTGACTATTTTAGTCACAAATACTACTGCAGCCTTTATATTACTAGAAATGGGATCATACTTGACTATTTTAGTCACAAATACTACTGCAGCCTTTATATTACTAGAAATGGGATCATACTTGACTATTTTAGTCACAAATACTACTGCAGCCTTTATATTACTAGAAATGGGATCATACTTGACTATTTTAGTCACAAATACTACTGCAGCCTTTATATTACTAGAAATGGGATCATACTTGACTATTTTAGTCACAAATACTACTGCAGCCTTTATATTACTAGAAATGGGATCATACTTGACTATTTTAGTCACAAATACTACTGCAGCCTTTATATTACTAGAAATGGGATCATACTTGACTATTTTAGTCACAAATACTACTGCAGCCTTTATATTACTAGAAATGGGATCATACTTGACTATTTTAGTCACAAATACTACTGCAGCCTTTATATTACTAGAAATGGGATCATACTTGACTATTTTAGTCACAAATACTACTGCAGCCTTTATATTACTAGAAATGGGATCATACTTGACTATTTTAGTCACAAATACTACTGCAGCCTTTATATTACTAGAAATGGGATCATACTTGACTATTTTAGTCACAAATACTACTGCAGCCTTTATATTACTAGAAATGGGATCATACTTGACTATTTTAGTCACAAATACTACTGCAGCCTTTATATTACTAGAAATGGGATCATACTTGACTATTTTAGTCACAAATACTACTGCAGCCTTTATATTACTAGAAATGGGATCATACTTGACTATTTTAGTCACAAATACTACTGCAGCCTTTATATTACTAGAAATGGGATCATACTTGACTATTTTAGTCACAAATACTACTGCAGCCTTTATATTACAAGAAATGGGATCATACTTGACTATTTTAGTCACAAATACTACTGCAGCCTTTATATTACTAGAAATGGGATCATACTTGACTATTTTAGTCACAAATACTACTGCAGCCTTTATATTACTAGAAATGGGATCATACTTGACTATTTTAGTCACAAATACTACTGCAGCCTTTATATTACTAGAAATGGGATCATACTTGACTATTTTAGTCACAAATACTACTGCAGCCTTTATATTACTAGAAATGGGATCATACTTGACTATTTTAGTCACAAATACTACTGCAGCCTTTATATTACTAGAAATGGGATCATACTTGACTATTTTAGTCACAAATACTACTGCAGCCTTTATATTACTAGAAATGGGATCATACTTGACTATTTTAGTCACAAATACTACTGCAGCCTTTATATTACTAGAAATGGGATCATACTTGACTATTTTAGTCACAAATACTACTGCAGCCTTTATATTACTAGAAATGGGATCATACTTGACTATTTTAGTCACAAATACTACTGCAGCCTTTATATTACTAGAAATGGGATCATACTTGACTATTTTAGTCACAAATGCAAGTGAAATGGTCGCATTGTGGAGCCCTGACCACCGCCAACGTGGCTGGTGGAAGAGACATCGTATACATGCCAATGCCCAAAGGCCCTGGTTATAGGCATAGTTCTGTATACGACCTGTCTGCCTCCTCCCTGTGGTCGATTTAGGATTAGGATTGGGATTGGGGTCAGGTACATTGTTTGTGTTCAGGGTTAGTGTTGTGGTTGTGTTTAAGGGTTAGTGTTGTGGTTGTGTTTAAGGGTTAGTGTTGTGGTTGTGTTTAAGGGTTAGTGTTGTGGTTGTGTTTAGGGTTAGTGTTGTGGTTGTGTTTAGGGTTAGTGTTGTGGTTGTGTTTAGGGTTAGTGTTGTGGTTGTGTTTAGGGTTAGTGTTGTGGTTGTGTTTAGTGTTGTGGTTGTGTTAAGGGTTAGTGTTGTGGTTGTGTTTAGGGTTAGTGTTGTGGTTGTGTTTAGGGTTAGTGTTGTGGTTGTGTTTAGGGTTAGTGTTGTGGTTGTGTTTAGGGTTAGTGTTGTGGTTGTGTTTAGGGTTAGTGTTGTGGTTGTGTTTAGGGTTAGTGTTGTGGTTGTGTTTAGGGTTAGTGTTGTGGTTGTGTTTAGGGTTAGTGTTGTGGTTGTGTTTAGGGTTAGTGTTGTGGTTGTGTTTAGGGTTAGTGTTGTGGTTGTGTTTAGGGTTAGTGTTGTGGTTGTGTTATGGTTAGTGTTGTGGTTGTGTTTAGGGTTAGTGTTGTGGTTGTGTTTAAGGGTTAGTGTTGTGGTTGTGTTAAGGGTTAGTGTTGTGGTTGTGTTTAGGGTTAGTGTTGTGGTTGTGTTTAAGGGTTAGTGTTGTGGTTGTGTTTAGGGTTAGTGTTGTGGTTGTGTTTAGTGTTGTGGTTGTGTTAAGGGTTAGTGTTGTGGTTGTGTTTAGGGTTAGTGTTGTGGTTGTGTTTAGGGTTAGTGGTGTGGTTGTGTTTAGGGTTAGTGTTGTGGTTGTGTTTAG
Source organism: Oncorhynchus keta (assembly GCF_023373465.1). Lineage (NCBI taxonomy): Eukaryota > Metazoa > Chordata > Actinopteri > Salmoniformes > Salmonidae > Oncorhynchus > Oncorhynchus keta. Next base: position 982,862 of record NC_068446.1, on the reverse strand, counting down.
GGTTAGTGTTGTGGTTGTGTTTAGGGTTAGTGTTGTGGTTGTGTTTAGGGTTAGTGTTGTGGTTGTGTTAAGGGTTAGTGTTGTGGTTGTGTTTAGGGTTAGTGTTGTGGTTGTGTTTAGTGTTGTGGTTGTGTTAAGGGTTAGTGTTGTGGTTGTGTTTAGGGTTAGTGTTGTGGTTGTGTTTAGGGTTAGTGTTGTGGTTGTGTTAAGGGTTAGTGTTGTGGTTGTGTTTAGGGTTAGTGTTGTGGTTGTGTTTAAGGGTTAGTGTTGTGGTTGTGTTAAGGGTTAGTGTTGTGGTTGTGTTTAGGTTAGTGTTGTGGTTGTGTTTAAGGGTTAGTGTTGTGGTTGTGTTTAGGGTTAGTGTTGTGGTTGTGTTTAGTGTTGTGGTTGTGTTAAGGGTTAGTGTTGTGGTTGTGTTTAGGGTTAGTGTTGTGGTTGTGTTTAGGGTTAGTGTTGTGGTTGTGTTTAGGGTTAGTGTTGTGGTTGTGTTTAGGGTTAGTGTTGTGGTTGTGTTTAGGGTTAGTGTTGTGGTTGTGTTTAGGGTTAGTGTTGTGGTTGTGTTTAGGGTTAGTGTTGTGGTTGTGTTAAGGGTTAGTGTTGTGGTTGTGTTTAAGGGTTAGTGTTGTGGTTGTGTTTAGGGTTAGTGTTGTGGTTGTGTTTAGGGTTAGTGTTGTGGTTGTGTTAAGGGTTAGTGTTGTGGTTGTGTTTAGGGTTAGTGTTGTGGTTGTGTTTAAGGGTTAGTGTTGTGGTTGTGTTTAAGGGTTAGTGTTGTGGTTGTGTTTAGGGTTAGTGTTGTGGTTGTGTTTAGGGTTAGTGTTGTGGTTGTGTTTAGGGTTAGTGTTGTGGTTGTGTTTAGGGTTAGTGTTGTGTTTGTGTTTAGGGTTAGTGTTGTGGTTGTGTTTAGTGTTGTGGTTGTGTTTAGGGTTAGTGTTGTGGTTGTGTTTAGGGTTAGTGTTGTGGTTGTGTTTAGTGTTGTGGTTGTGTTAAGGGTTAGTGTTGTGGTTGTGTTTAGGGTTAGTGTTGTGGTTGTGTTTAGGGTTAGTGTTGTGGTTGTGTTTAGGGTTAGTGTTGTGGTTGTGTTTAGGGTTAGTGTTGTGGTTGTGTTTAGGGTTAGTGTTGTGGTTGTGTTTAGGGTTAGTGTTGTGGTTGTGTTTAGGGTTAGTGTTGTGGTTGTGTTTAGGGTTAGTGTTGTGGTTGTGTTTAGGGTTAGTGTTGTGGTTGTGTTAAGGGTTAGTGTTGTGGTTGTGTTTAGGGTTAGTGTTGTGGTTGTGTTTAAGGGTTAGTGTTGTGGTTGTGTTAAGGGTTAGTGTTGTGGTTGTGTTTAGGGTTAGTGTTGTGGTTGTGTTTAAGGGTTAGTGTTGTGGTTGTGTTTAGGGTTAGTGTTGTGGTTGTGTTTAGTGTTGTGGTTGTGTTAAGGGTTAGTGTTGTGGTTGTGTTTAGGGTTAGTGTTGTGGTTGTGTTTAGGGTTAGTGGTGTGGTTGTGTTTAGGGTTAGTGTTGTGTTTAGGGTTAGTGTTGTGGTTGTGTTTAGGGTTAGTGTTGTGGTTGTGTTTAGGGTTAGTGTTGTGGTTGTGTTTAGGGTTAGTGTTGTGGTTGTGTTAAGGGTTAGTGTTGTGGTTGTGTTTAGGGTTAGTGTTGTGGTTGTGTTTAGTGTTGTGGTTGTGTTAAGGGTTAGTGTTGTGGTTGTGTTTAGGGTTAGTGTTGTGGTTGTGTTTAGGGTTAGTGTTGTGGTTGTGTTTAGGGTTAGTGTTGTGGTTGTGTTTAGTGTTGTGGTTGTGTTAAGGGTTAGTGTTGTGGTTGTGTTTAGGGTTAGTGTTGTGGTTGTGTTTAGGGTTAGTGTTGTGGTTGTGTTTAGGGTTAGTGTTGTGGTTGTGTTTAGGGTTAGTGTTGTGGTTGTGTTTAGGGTTAGTGTTGTGGTTGTGTTTAGGGTTAGTGTTGTGGTTGTGTTAAGGGTTAGTGTTGTGGTTGTGTTTAGGGTTAGTGTTGTGGTTGTGTTTAAGGGTTAGTGTTGTGGTTGTGTTTAGGGTTAGTGTTGTGGTTGTGTTAAGGGTTAGTGTTGTGGTTGTGTTTAGGGTTAGTGTTGTGGTTGTGTTTAAGGGTTAGTGTTGTGGTTGTGTTTAAGGGTTAGTGTTGTGGTTGTGTTTAGGGTTAGTGTTGTGGTTGTGTTTAGGGTTAGTGTTGTGGTTGTGTTTAGTGTTGTGGTTGTGTTTAGGGTTAGTGTTGTGGTTGTGTTTAGGGTTAGTGTTGTGGTTGTGTTTAGTGTTGTGGTTGTGTTTAGGGTTAGTGTTGTGGTTGTGTTAAGGGTTAGTGTTGTGGTTGTGTTTAGGGTTAGTGTTGTGGTTGTGTTTAGGGTTAGTGTTGTGGTTGTGTTAAGGGTTAGTGTTGTGGTTGTGTTTAGGGTTAGTGTTGTGGTTGTGTTTAGGGTTAGTGTTGTGGTTGTGTTTAGGGTTAGTGTTGTGGTTGTGTTTAGGGTTAGTGTTGTGGTTGTGTTTAGGGTTAGTGTTGTGGTTGTGTTAAGGGTTAGTGTTGTGGTTGTGTTTAGGGTTAGTGTTGTGGTTGTGTTTAGTGTTGTGGTTGTGTTTAGGGTTAGTGTTGTGGTTGTGTTTAGGGTTAGTGTTGTGGTTGTGTTTAGGGTTAGTGTTGTGGTTGTGTTAAGGGTTAGTGTTGTGGTTGTGTTTAGGGTTAGTGTTGTGGTTGTGTTTAGGGTTAGTGTTGTGGTTGTGTTTAGTGTTGTGGTTGTGTTTAGGGTTAGTGTTGTGGTTGTGTTTAGGGTTAGTGTTGTGGTTGTGTTTAGTGTTGTGGTTGTGTTTAAGGGTTAGTGTTGTGGTTGTGTTCAGGGTTAGTGTTGTGGTTGTGTTTAGGGTTAGTGTTGTGGTTGTGTTTAGGGTTAGTGTTGTGGTTGTGTTTAGTGTTGTGGTTGTGTTTAGGGTTAGTGTTGTGGTTGTGTTAAGGGTTAGTGTTGTGGTTGTGTTTAGGGTTAGTGTTGTGGTTGTGTTTAGGGTTAGTGTTGTGGTTGTGTTAAGGGTTAGTGTTGTGGTTGTGTTTAGGGTTAGTGTTGTGGTTGTGTTTAGGGTTAGTGTTGTGGATGTGTTTAGGGTTAGTGTTGTGGTTGTGTTTAGGGTTAGTGTTGTGGTTGTGTTTAGGGTTAGTGTTGTGGTTGTGTTTAGGGTTAGTGTTGTGGTTGTGTTAAGGGTTAGTGTTGTGGTTGTGTTTAGGGTTAGTGTTGTGGTTGTGTTTAGTGTTGTGGTTGTGTTTAGGGTTAGTGTTGTGGTTGTGTTTAGGGTTAGTGTTGTGGTTGTGTTTAGGGTTAGTGTTGTGGTTGTGTTAAGGGTTAGTGTTGTGGTTGTGTTTAGGGTTAGTGTTGTGGTTGTGTTTAGGGTTAGTGTTGTGGTTGTGTTTAGTGTTGTGGTTGTGTTTAGGGTTAGTGTTGTGGTTGTGTTTAGGGTTAGTGTTGTGGTTGTGTTTAGTGTTTGTGGTTGTGTTTAGGGTTAGTGTTGTGGTTGTGTTTAGGGTTAGTGTTGTGGTTGTGTTTAGGGTTAGTGTTGTGGTTGTGTTTAGGGTTAGTGTTGTGGTTGTGTTTAGGGTTAGTGTTGTGGTTGTGTTTAGGGTTAGTGTTGTGGTTGTGTTTAGGGTTAGTGTTGTGGTTGTGTTTAGGGTTAGTGTTGTGGTTGTGTTAAGGGTTAGTGTTGTGGTTGTGTTAAGGGTTAGTGTTGTGGTTGTGTTTAGGGTTAGTGTTGTGGTTGTGTTAAGGGTTAGTGTTGTGGTTGTGTTAAGGGTTAGTGTTGTGGTTGTGTTTAGGGTTAGTGTTGTGGTTGTGTTTAGGGTTAGTGTTGTGGTTGTGTTTAGGGTTAGTGGTGTGGTTGTGTTTAGTGTTTTGGTTGTGTTTAGGGTTAGTGTTGTGGTTGTGTTAAGGGTTAGTGGTGTGGTTGTGTTTAGGGTTAGTGTTGTGGTTGTGTTTAGGGTTAGTGTTGTGGTTGTGTTTAGGGTTAGTGTTGTGGTTGTGTTTAAGGGTTAGTGTTGTGGTTGTGTTAAGGGTTAGTGTTGTGGTTGTGTTAAGGGTTAGTGCTGTGGTTGTGTTTAGGGTTAGTGTTGTGGTTGTGTTTAGGGTTAGTGTTGTGGTTGTGTTTAGGGTTAGTGTTGTGGTTGTGTTTAGTGTTGTGGTTGTGTTAAGGGTTAGTGTTGTGGTTGTGTTAAGGGTTAGTGTTGTGGTTGTGTTTAGGGTTAGTGTTGTGGTTGTGTTTAGGGTTAGTGTTGTGGTTGTGTTTAGGGTTAGTGTTGTGGTTGTGTTTAGGGTTAGTGTTGTGGTTGTGTTTAGGGTTAGTGTTGTGGTTGTGTTTAGGGTTAGTGTTGTGGTTGTGTTCAGGGTTAGTGTTGTGGTTGTGTTTAGGGTTAGTGTTGTGGTTGTGTTTAGGGTTAGTGTTGTGGTTGTGTTTAGGGTTAGTGTTGTGGTTGTGTTTAGGGTTAGTGTTGTGGTTGTGTTTAGGGTTAGTGTTGTGGTTGTGTTTAGGGTTAGTGTTGTGGTTGTGTTAAGGGTTAGTGTTGTGGTTGTGTTAAGGGTTAGTGTTGTGGTTGTGTTTAGGGTTAGTGTTGTGGTTGTGTTAAGGGTTAGTGTTGTGGTTGTGTTTAGGGTTAGTGTTGTGGTTGTGTTTAGGGTTAGTGTTGTGGTTGTGTTTAGGGTTAGTGTTGTGGTTGTGTTTAGGGTTAGTGTTGTGGTTGTGTTAAGGGTTAGTGTTGTGGTTGTGTTAGGGTTAGTGTTGTGGTTGTGTTTAGGGTTAGTGTTGTGGTTGTGTTTAGGGTTAGTGTTGTGGTTGTGTTTAGGGTTAGTGTTGTGGTTGTGTTAAGGGTTAGTGTTGTGGTTGTGTTAAGGGTTAGTGTTGTGGTTGTGTTTAGTGTTGTGGTTGTGTTTAGGGTTAGTGTTGTGGTTGTGTTAAGGGTTAGTGTTGTGGTTGTGTTTAGGGTTAGTGTTGTGGTTGTGTTTAGGGTTAGTGTTGTGGTTGTGTTTAAGGGTTAGTGTTGTGGTTGTGTTAAGGGTTAGTGTTGTGGTTGTGTTTAGGGTTAGTGTTGTGGTTGTGTTAAGGGTTAGTGTTGTGGTTGTGTTAAGGGTTAGTGTTGTGGTTGTGTTTAGGGTTAGTGTTGTGGTTGTGTTAAGGGTTAGTGTTGTGGTTGTGTTAAGAGTTAGTGTTGTGGTTGTGTTTAGGGTTAGTGTTGTGGTTGTGTTTAGGGTTAGTGTTGTGGTTGTGTTTAAGGGTTAGTGTTGTGGTTGTGTTAAGGGTTAGTGTTGTGGTTGTGTTAAGGGTTAGTGTTGTGGTTGTGTTAAGGGTTAGTGTTGTGGTTGTGTTAAGGGTTAGTGTTGTGGTTGTGTTTAGTGTTGTGGTTGTGTTAAGGGTTAGTGTTGTGGTTGTGTTTAAGGGTTAGTGTTGTGGTTGTGTTAAGGGTTAGTGTTGTGGTTGTGTTAAGGGTTAGTGTTGTGGTTGTGTTAAGGGTTAGTGTTGTGGTTGTGTTAAGGGTTAGTGTCGATGTCAGTGTAGTGTGTATTTACGCGTCTGCCTCCTCGCCTGTTTTCTCCGATGTGTTCAGTTCCTGGTCTGGTGTTGTGGTCAAATTAGGGTGGTGTTCATGTTCGTGGAAGTTTCTATTATGTGCTGTGTCTCTGTTCCCCTGTTTTTCCTCTCTGGTCCCCTGTTTCTCCTCTCTGGTCAGGTCCTGGTCTGGTGTTGTGTGGTGTGTGTGTTTATACCTCTCTGTCTCCTCTCTGGTCAGGTCCTGGCCTGGTGTTGTGTGGTGTGTGTGTTTATACCTCTCTGTCTCCTCTCTGGTCAGGTCCTGGCCTGGTGTTGTGTGGTGTGTGTGTTTATACCTCTCTGTCTCCTCTCTGGTCAGGTCCTGGCCTGGTGTTGTGTGGTGTGTGTGTTTATACCTCTCTGTCTCCTCTCTGGTCAGGTCCTGGCCTGGTGTTGTGTGGTGTGTGTGTTTATACCTCTCTGTCTCCTCTCTGGTCAGGTCCTGGCCTGGTGTTGTGTGGTGTGTGTGTTTATACCTCTCTGTCTCCTCTCTGGTCAGGTCCTGGCCTGGTGTTGTGTGGTGTGTGTGTTTATACCTCTCTGTCTCCTCTCTGGTCAGGTCCTGGTCTGGTGTTGTGTGGTGTGTGTGTTTATACCTCTCTGTCTCCACTCTGGTCAGGTCCTGGCCTGGTGTTGTGTGGTGTGTGTGTTTATACCTCTCTGTCTCCTCTCTGGTCAGGTCCTGGCCTGGTGTTGTGTGGTGTGTGTGTTTATACCTCTCTGTCTCCACTCTGGTCAGGTCCTGGTCTGGTGTTGTGTGGTGTGTGTGTTTATACCTCTCTGTCTCCTCTCTGGTCAGGTCCTGGCCTGGTGTTGTGTGGTGTGTGTGTTTATACCTCTCTGTCTCCTCTCTGGTCAGGTCCTGGCCTGGTGTTGTGTGGTGTGTGTGTTTATACCTCTCTGTCTCCTCTCTGGTCAGGTCCTGGTCTGGTGTTGTGTGGTGTGTGTGTTTATACCTCTCTGTCTCCTCTCTGGTCAGGTCCTGGCCTGGTGTTGTGTGGTGTGTGTGTTTATACCTCTCTGTCTCCACTCTGGTCAGGTCCTGGTCTGGTGTTGTGTGGTGTGTGTGTTTATACCTCTCTGTCTCCTCTCTGGTCAGGTCCTGGTCTGGTGTTGTGTGGTGTGTGTGTTTATACCTCTCTGTCTCCTCTCTGGTCAGGTCCTGGCCTGGTGTTGTGTGGTGTGTGTGTTTATACCTCTCTGTCTCCTCTCTGGTCAGGTCCTGGCCTGGTGTTGTGTGGTGTGTGTGTTTATACCTCTCTGTCTCCTCTCTGGTCAGGTCCTGGTCTGGTGTTGTGTGGTGTGTGTGTTTATACCTCTCTGTCTCCTCTCTGGTCAGGTCCTGGTCTGGTGTTGTGTGGTGTGTGTGTTTATACCTCTCTGTCTCCACTCTGGTCAGGTCCTGGTCTGGTGTTGTGTGGTGTGTGTGTTTATACCTCTCTGTCTCCTCTCTGGTCAGGTCCTGGTCTGGTGTTGTGTGGTGTGTGTGTTTATACCTCTCTGTCTCCTCTCTGGTCAGGTCCTGGTCTGGTGTTGTGTGGTGTGTGTGTTTATACCTCTCTGTCTCCTCTCTGGTCAGGTCCTGGTCTGGTGTTGTGTGGTGTGTGTGTTTATACCTCTCTGTCTCCTCTCTGGTCAGGTCCTGGTCTGGTGTTGTGTGGTGTGTGTGTTTATACCTCTCTGTCTCCACTCTGGTCAGGTCCTGGTCTGGTGTTGTGTGGTGTGTGTGTTTATACCTCTCTGTCTCCTCTCTGGTCAGGTCCTGGCCTGGTGTTGTGTGGTGTGTGTGTTTATACCTCTCTGTCTCCTCTCTGGTCAGGTCCTGGCCTGGTGTTGTGTGGTGTGTGTGTTTATACCTCTCTGTCTCCTCTCTGGTCAGGTCCTGGTCTGGTGTTGTGTGGTGTGTGTGTTTATACCTCTCTGTCTCCTCTCTGGTCAGGTCCTGGTCTGGTGTTGTGTGGTGTGTGTGTTTATACCTCTCTGTCTCCTCTCTGGTCAGGTCCTGGTCTGGTGTTGTGTGGTGTGTGTGTTTATACCTCTCTGTCTCCACTCTGGTCAGGTCCTGGTCTGGTGTTGTGTGGTGTGTGTGTTTATACCTCTCTGTCTCCTCTCTGGTCAGGTCCTGGCCTGGTGTTGTGTGGTGTGTGTGTTTATACCTCTCTGTCTCCTCTCTGGTCAGGTCCTGGCCTGGTGTTGTGTGGTGTGTGTGTTTATACCTCTCTGTCTCCTCTCTGGTCAGGTCCTGGTCTGGTGTTGTGTGGTGTGTGTGTTTATACCTCTCTGTCTCCTCTCTGGTCAGGTCCTGGCCTGGTGTTGTGTGGTGTGTGTGTTTATACCTCTCTGTCTCCTCTCTGGTCAGGTCCTGGCCTGGTGTTGTGTGGTGTGTGTGTTTATACCTCTCTGTCTCCACTCTGGTCAGGTCCTGGTCTGGTGTTGTGTGGTGTGTGTGTTTATACCTCTCTGTCTCCTCTCTGGTCAGGTCCTGGTCTGGTGTTGTGTGGTGTGTGTGTTTATACCTCTCTGTCTCCACTCTGGTCAGGTCCTGGTCTGGTGTTGTGTGGTGTGTGTGTTTATACCTCTCTGTCTCCTCTCTGGTCAGGTCCTGGTCTGGTGTTGTGTGGTGTGTGTGTTTATACCTCTCTGTCTCCTCTCTGGTCAGGTCCTGGTCTGGTGTTGTGTGGTGTGTGTGTTTATACCTCTCTGTCTCCTCTCTGGTCAGGTCCTGGCCTGGTGTTGTGTGGTGTGTGTGTTTATACCTCTCTGTCTCCACTCTGGTCAGGTCCTGGTCTGGTGTTGTGTGGTGTGTGTGTTTATACCTCTCTGTCTCCTCTCTGGTCAGGTCCTGGTCTGGTGTTGTGTGGTGTGTGTGTTTATACCTCTCTGTCTCCTCTCTGGTCAGGTCCTGGCCTGGTGTTGTGTGGTGTGTGTGTTTATACCTCTCTGTCTCCTCTCTGGTCAGGTCCTGGCCTGGTGTTGTGTGGTGTGTGTGTTTATACCTCTCTGTCTCCACTCTGGTCAGGTCCTGGCCTGGTGTTGTGTGGTGTGTGTGTTTATACCTCTCTGTCTCCTCTCTGGTCAGGTCCTGGTCTGGTGTTGTGTGGTGTGTGTGTTTATACCTCTCTGTCTCCTCTCTGGTCAGGTCCTGGTCTGGTGTTGTGTGGTGTGTGTGTTTATACCTCTCTGTCTCCTCTCTGGTCAGGTCCTGGCCTGGTGTTGTGTGGTGTGTGTGTTTATACCTCTCTGTCTCCACTCTGGTCAGGTCCTGGCCTGGTGTTGTGTGGTGTGTGTGTTTATACCTCTCTGTCTCCACTCTGGTCAGGTCCTGGTCTGGTGTTGTGTGGTGTGTGTGTTTATACCTCTCTGTCTCCTCTCTGGTCAGGTCCTGGTCTGGTGTTGTGTGGTGTGTGTGTTTATACCTCTCTGTCTCCTCTCTGGTCAGGTCCTGGCCTGGTGTTGTGTGGTGTGTGTGTTTATACCTCTCTGTCTCCACTCTGGTCAGGTCCTGGCCTGGTGTTGTGTGGTGTGTGTGTTTATACCTCTCTGTCTCCTCTCTGGTCAGGTCCTGGTCTGGTGTTGTGTGGTGTGTGTGTTTATACCTCTCTGTCTCCTCTCTGGTCAGGTCCTGGTCTGGTGTTGTGTGGTGTGTGTGTTTATACCTCTCTGTCTCCTCTCTGGTCAGGTCCTGGCCTGGTGTTGTGTGGTGTGTGTGTTTATACCTCTCTGTCTCCACTCTGGTCAGGTCCTGGTCTGGTGTTGTGTGGTGTGTGTGTTTATACCTCTCTGTCTCCTCTCTGGTCAGGTCCTGGCCTGGTGTTGTGTGGTGTGTGTGTTTATACCTCTCTGTCTCCTCTCTGGTCAGGTCCTGGCCTGGTGTTGTGTGGTGTGTGTGTTTATACCTCTCTGTCTCCTCTCTGGTCAGGTCCTGGCCTGGTGTTGTGTGGTGTGTGTGTTTATACCTCTCTGTCTCCTCTCTGGTCAGGTCCTGGCCTGGTGTTGTGTGGTGTGTGTGTTTATACCTCTCTGTCTCCTCTCTGGTCAGGTCCTGGCCTGGTGTTGTGTGGTGTGTGTGTTTATACCTCTCTGTCTCCTCTCTGGTCAGGTCCTGGCCTGGTGTTGTGTGGTGTGTGTGTTTATACCTCTCTGTCTCCACTCTGGTCAGGTCCTGGTCTGGTGTTGTGTGGTGTGTGTGTTTATACCTCTCTGTCTCCTCTCTGGTCAGGTCCTGGTCTGGTGTTGTGTGGTGTGTGTGTTTATACCTCTCTGTCTCCACTCTGGTCAGGTCCTGGCCTGGTGTTGTGTGGTGTGTGTGTTTATACCTCTCTGTCTCCACTCTGGTCAGGTCCTGGTCTGGTGTTGTGTGGTGTGTGTGTTTATACCTCTCTGTCTCCACTCTGGTCAGGTCCTGGTCTGGTGTTGTGTGGTGTGTGTGTTTATACCTCTCTGTCTCCTCTCTGTTCCCCTGTTTCTCCTCTCTGGTCAGGTCCTGGTCCAGTGAAGACGAGGTGCTCCCCTGTTTCTCCTCTCTGGTCAGGTCCTGGTCCAGTGAAGACGAGGTGCTCCCCTCTCTACTGACGGCACTGCTCCTCCCTGGACTTTTATCAGCTGACGTCCTCCCTCCTTTGTCACCCCCCGTCCCTCCCGGGCAGGGCACGTCCGTGTGCTGCTTCAGCGTCTGTAGCTTGGCCAGGGGGATGATGTCACAGGCCTGCGGGCGGTGCCAGACGGTGCGTTGCGTGGAAGCGTTGTAGTAGTAGAAGCGGGAGGTGTTGGGGTCGAACAGCTCCCACCACTGGTTGCCCCCTGTCCTCTTGATACGCACCCCCTGAGGGGGGTCCCACACACACTCTCCGGTGAGGAGGTTGGCGTACATGCGCTCCCGCGTGCGCGGCTCGATGATCTCAACCCACTCCAACCTGCAGAGGGGTTACAATATAACTTTATTGTCCAATCGGAAAAGGACCCATTTCTGATGCTGGAGGCCATGAGACATTGTAGAATTAAAACAGGGCCTGGACTGAATCTACGGTGGTAAAAATTGAACCGCTATGTAATATGGCATTAGGACATCATTGACCTGCTATATGCCTTTACCAACCCCAGCTTATATGAGCCTCTCTGCAGACATGACTTTTGGCTTCAGCGTATGAGCCTCTCTGCAGCCGGGAGTCTGCCTGTTAGCGCTCCTCTCCTGTGTATGCCAGCTGGGTCATGATGTGACAACAACCTGCACCACCCAGACCACACCGCGTAGCACACAGACAACGTGCTAATGGGCCTGGGCTGGGCACTGCCAACTGCTGCTGAGGGTGTCTGGATATGTGTGTTTGTGTGTGTGTGTGGGGGGGGGGGTTTGTATTTCTCAACTACAAAAGACACACGACCTCTCTTTCACACACCCTCTCTCTCTCTCTCTCTCTCTCTCATTCTCTCTCTCTCACCTCTTATCTCTCTTGCTCAGTCAGACAGAGCATAATGTTATGAATGTATGAAGCTAAAAGACAGGGCTGACCCCCCCTCAGTATACTGCCTACCCAGGGTCTCATGCTGCTGTAGCTGTAGGAGTATGAGGTATGACACAGTCGATAAAAATATCACTCTGGGGGCCTCTACAGCCCTCGTCATCATTAAAATACACACACACGCACGCACGCACGCACGCACACACACACACACACACACACACACGCACGCACGCACGCACGCACGCACGCACACACGCACTCCCTATCCCTACCATAGAGCCTGTGAGTACAGGAGAGTGTGTGGGTGCTAGACTGCTCTAGTATCTCCAGCTCTCATCATCACATCACAGCATAAGTACCACTCCTCTCTGTGTTGTGAGCCCAAACATCATAGCCTGTTGGACGAGCACACTCAGCACACTACAGTGCTCAGACCATACGCCGTACACTGCATCAAATTGGTCTGCATGGCTGTTGTCCCAGAAGGAAGCCTCTTCTAAAGATGATGCACAAGAAAGCCCTCAAACAGTTTGCTGAAGACAAGCAGACTAAGGACATGGATTACTGGAACCACGTCCTGTGGTCTGATGAGACCAAGATAAACTTATTTGGTTCAGATGGTGTCAAGTGTGTGTGGCGGCAACCAGGTGAGGAGAACAAAGACAAGTGTGTCTTGCCTTCAGTCAAGCCTGGTGGTGGGAGTGTCATGGTCTGGGGCTGCATGAGTGCTGCCGGCACTGGGGAGCTACAGTTCATTGAGGGAACCATGAATGCCAACATGTACTGTGACATACTGAAGCAGAGCATGATACCCTCCCTCGGGAGACTGGGCCACAGGGCAGTATTCCAACATGTACTGTGACATACTGAAGCAGAGCATGATACCCTCCCTTCGGAGACTGGGCCACAGGGCAGTATTCCAACATGTACTGTGACATACTGAAGCAGAGCATGATACCCTCCCTCCGGAGACTGGGCCACAGGGCAGTATTCCAACATGTACTGTGACATACTGAAGCAGAGCATGATACCCTCCCTCCGGAGACTGGGCCACAGGGCAGTATTCCAACATGTACTGTGACATACTGAAGCAGAGCATGATACCCTCCCTTCGGAGACTGGGCCACAGGGCAGTATTCCAACATGTACTGTGACATACTGAAGCAGAGCATGATACCCTCCCTCCGGAGACTGGGCCACAGGGCAGTATTCCAACATGTACTGTGACATACTGAAGCAGAGCATGATACCCTCCCTCCGGAGACTGGGCCGCAGGGCAGTATTCCAACATGTACTGTGACATACTGAAGCAGAGCATGATACCCTCCCTCCGGAGACTGGGCCACAGGGCAGTATTCCAACATGTACTGTGACATACTGAAGCAGAGCATGATACCCTCCCTCCGGAGACTGGGCCACAGGGCAGTATTCCAACATGTACTGTGACATACTGAAGCAGAGCATGATACCCTCCCTTCGGAGACTGGGCCACAGGGCAGTATTCCAACATGATAACGACACAAACACACCTCCAAGACGACCACTGCCTTGCTAAAGAAGCTGAGGGTAAAGGTGATGGACTGGCCAATCATGTCTCCAGACCTAAACCCTATTGAGCATCTGTGGGGCATCCTCAAACGGAAGGTGGAGGAGTGCAAGGTCCACCAGCTCTGTGATGTCGTCATGGAGGAGTGGAAGAGGACTCCAGTGGCAACCTGTGAAGCTCTGGTGAACTCCATGCCCAAGAGGGTTAAGGCAGTGCTGGAAAATGATGGTGGCCACACAAAATATTGACACTTTGGGCACAATTTGGCCATTTTCACTTAGGGGTGTGCTAACTTTTGTGGCCAGTGGTTTAGACAATAATGGCTGTGTGTTGAATTATTTTGAGGGGACTGCAAATGTACACTGTTATACAAGCTGTACACTCACTACTTTACATTGTAGCAAAGTGTCATTTCTTCAGTGTTGTCACATGAAAAAATATACACAAATATTTACAAAAATGTGAGGGGTGTACTCACTTTTGTGATATACTGTATATACAGTACCAGTCAAGTCTGGACACACCTACTCATTCTAGGTAGAATAATAGTGAAGACATCAAAACTATGAAATAACATATACGGAATCATGTAGTAAACAAAAAAGTGTAGTAACAAATCAAAATCTATTTTAGATTTTAGATTCTTCAAAATAGCCACCTTTTGCTTGATGACAGCTTTGCCCACTCTTGGCATTCTCTCAACCAGCTTCATGAGGTAGTCACCTGGAATGTATTTTAATTAACAGATGTGTCTTGTTAAAAGTTTGATGTTTGATGATTCCAGAGAATTGAATGTTCATTTATCCACCATAAGCCACCTCCAATGTCATTTTAGAGAATTTGGTAATACTTCCAACCAGCCTCACAGACCACGTGTAACCACGCCAGTCAAAGACCTCCGCATCTGGCTTCTTCACCAGCAGGATCGTCTGAGACCAGCCACCCGGACATCTGATTATACTTTGGGTTTGCACAACTGAACAATTTCTGGACAAACTTTCAGAAACCGTCTCAGGGAAGCACATCTGCGTGCTTGTCGTCTTCACCAGGGTCTTGACCTGACTGCAGTTTGGCATCGTAAACCGACTTCAGTGGGCAAATGCTCACCTTTGATTGGATGAATCCTGGTTTCAATGGCAGACAGCATGTATGGCATCGTATGAGTGAAGCAGTTTGCTGATGTCAACTTTGTGAACAGCGTGCCCCAGGGTGGCGGTGGGGTTATGGTATGGGCAGGCGTAAGCTCCGGACAACAAACACAATTGTATTTAATGGATGGCAATTTGAATGCACAGCGATACCGTGACGAGATCCTGAGGCCCATTGTCTTTCAATTCATCCTCCTCCGTCACCTCATGTTTCAGCATCATAATGCCCGGCCCCATGTTGCAAGGATCTGTACACAATTCCTGGATGCTGGAAAAGTCCCAGTTCTTCCATGGCCTGCAGACTCACCAGACATGTCATCCATTGAGCATGTTTGGGATGCTCTGATACAGGCTGGTTTTTCTGATTCACCTTATTTTTTCCCAGTCATCTTGCATGTTGCCTTTTGTTCAGTGTTTTACATTCGAGTAATTTAGCAGACGCTCTTATCCAGAGCGACTTACAGTTAGTGCATTCACCTTAAGGTAGCTATGTGAGACTATTTATGGTGAATATTATACTGCTGGCAGGTTAGCATGGTTTGGTAGAATTATCCTACCATTCCCAGCTGGAGGCTAAGTCCATTACAGCCTTCTGAGCCAAGTCTGCACAGGGCTGCAGGTTAGACTCATAGCCATTCCCAGCAGTAGACTAGTCTATTTACCACCCTGCCCAGTCTGCAGCCTTGGAGTGTCAGAGAGTCAAGCTATCACAACTCACACACACACACACACACACACACACACACACACACACACACACACACACACACACACACACACACACACACACACACACACACACACACACACACACACACACACACACACACACACACACACACACACACACACACACACTGCAGAGTAAATAAGCAACACACTCAAACATCTGTTGTATGTACGTGTTCGAGCATTAATTGGTACACACACGGAAATCTGCACATCTGCACACATGCCAGGTGGGAATGTCAGTCTGCAGCTGTCATACTCCCACAGGGAAGCCATTACTGGGAGAGCTCCCGAGATAAGTCCCACACATTCACACCTACACACACACCTCTGATAGCCAGGCTGATCCCTGACAGCTGTAGAACGTAGGAATACAGTAGGAACACAACACAGAGAAAGAGAGAGAGAGAGTGTGTGAGAGGGAAAGGGAAAGAGTGTGTGAGACGGGGGAGAGAAAGAAGGTGGGGGTGGGAGAGGGAGAGGAGGAGAAGATGGAAACAACGAGAGAGAGAAAGAGAGAGAGTAGTGGTAAAGTATGCAATCTCATGCCAATTTGTGCATAGTTAAACAATTCCATAGGCAGCTCGCACAGATAGTGTTGGTGAAACAGTGGGTGGGGAGGTTTTCCCCAAACCCAGCTAAAAGACGAAAGGCAATCAATGTGATTACAAAGGGAGGGTCATCCGTGACCACGACCACGCTCTCATCCACTTTATAACATGGTGGGCCACGCCTAGCCAATCGCAGCCTGGATAGTTCTCGCCAAACCAATCACAGCCTAGATAAACCCCGCCCAGCATATTACATCCTGGACAAGACAGCCCCAGCCAATCACACACAGCCTGTATAGGACATGCCCAGAGTCACCCCTCAGCCAATCACAGCCTGTATAGGACATGCCCAGAGTCACCCCTCAGCCAATCACAGCCTGTATAGGACATGCCCAGAGTCACCCCTCAGCCAATCACAGGCTGAGTCAGTCTAGTCACTCCTCTCCTCTGTCTTTAAAAGCCAAATAGGATTCTGATGTCATATACTGTATATCATCAAACACATCTGTTCTCACATCTGCCAGACGGACACACTGCTGACTCAACTGGGAATGACTGGGTGTGTGTGTGTGTGTGTGTGTGTGTGTGTGTGTGTGTGTGTGTGTGTGTGTGTGTGTGTGTGTGTGTGTGTGTGTGTGTGTGTGTGTGTGTGTGTGTGTGTGTGTGTGTATTTGTATTTATTATGGATCCCCATTAGCAGCTACTTTTCTTGGGGTCCAGCAAAATTAAGGCAGTTTATACAATTTTAAAAACATTACAATACATTCACAGATGTCACAACACACTGTGTGCCCTCAGGCCCCTACTCCACCACTACCACATATCTGCAGTACTAAACCCATGTGTGTGTGTGTGTGTGTATAGTGCACATGTTACTGTGTATGTGTATGCATGTGTCTGTGCCTATGTTCGTGTTGCTTCACAGTCTCTGCTGTTTCATAAGGTGTATTTTTATCTGTTTTCTTTAATCAAATTCTACTGCTGCATCAGTTACTTGATGTGGAATACAGTCCATGTAGTCATGGTTGTATGTAGTACTGTGCACCTTCCATAGTCTGTTCTGGACTTGGGGACTGTGAAGAGACCTCTGGTTGCATGTCTTGTGGGGTATGCATGAGTGTCCAAGCTGTGCGCCAGTACTTCAAACAGACAGCTTGGTGCATTCAACATGCCAATACCTCTCATAAATACAAGTAGTGATGAAGTCAATCTCTCCTCCACTTTGAGCCAGGAGAGATTGACATGCATATGATTAATATTAGCTCTCTGTTTACATCCAAGTTCAGGTGCCCTTTTTGTGGCACCTGACCACACAACTGAACAGTAGTCCAGGTGCGACACAACTAGGGCCTGAGGTTTGTAGTTTTTCAACTCTTTCCCTATCCAAGATACAGTGTACATTTGGTTCGATTACACTTCCCAAGGCTTCCACTAGATGTCGATAGTCTTGAGAACCTTGTTTGAGGCTTCTACTGTGAAGGAGGGGGGAATGAGAGCTGATTGAGTCAGGTGTCTTGCAGAATGCCATGCGTTCCATCGCATTTCTAAAGACAAAGGAATTCTCCGGTTGAAACATTATTGAAGATTTATGTTACAAACACCCTAAAGATTGATTCTATACATCGTTTGACATGTTTTTACAAACTGTAATGGAATTTTTTTACTTTTCGTCTGGCCTGCGCATCGTGAATTTGGATTTGTGAACTCAAGGCGTGAACAAAAGAAGGTTTTTGGACATAAATTATGGACTTTATCGAACAAAACAAACATTTATTGTGGAACTGGGATTCCTGGGAGTGTATTCTGATAAAGATCATCAAAGGTAAGTGAATATTTATAATGCTATTTCTGACTTCTGTTGACTCCACAACATGGTGGATATCTGTATGGCTTGTTTTGGTGTCTGAGTGCCGTACTCGGATTATAGCATGGTGTGCTTTTTCGGTAAAGCTTTTTTGAAATCTGACACAGAGGTTGAATTCAGGAGAAAGTCGTTTAGAGTTTGGGATGCCTTCAGTGTAAAATGGCTTTAACAGTTTAGATATTTACAGCCGACAATGTTTTCTATAAAAAGCAAACAGATGATAAGCTGTGAGCTGAGGACTGGAAAGTCACACTGTTGACAAATATGTAAATGTTTCGCTGTGTGTGTGGGTGTGTG
>NC_068446.1:918388-965605 GCF_023373465.1 Oncorhynchus keta | reverse complement strand
TGTGTGTGTATTTGTATTTATTATGGATCCCCATTAGCAGCTACTTTTCTTGGGGTCCAGCAAAATTAAGGCAGTTTATACAATTTTAAAAACATTACAATACATTCACAGATGTCACAACACACTGTGTGCCCTCAGGCCCCTACTCCACCACTACCACATATCTGCAGTACTAAACCCATGTGTGTGTGTGTGTGTATAGTGCACATGTTACTGTGTATGTGTATGCATGTGTCTGTGCCTATGTTCGTGTTGCTTCACAGTCTCTGCTGTTTCATAAGGTGTATTTTTATCTGTTTTCTTTAATCAAATTCTACTGCTGCATCAGTTACTTGATGTGGAATACAGTCCATGTAGTCATGGTTGTATGTAGTACTGTGCACCTTCCATAGTCTGTTCTGGACTTGGGGACTGTGAAGAGACCTCTGGTTGCATGTCTTGTGGGGTATGCATGAGTGTCCAAGCTGTGCGCCAGTACTTCAAACAGACAGCTTGGTGCATTCAACATGCCAATACCTCTCATAAATACAAGTAGTGATGAAGTCAATCTCTCCTCCACTTTGAGCCAGGAGAGATTGACATGCATATGATTAATATTAGCTCTCTGTTTACATCCAAGTTCAGGTGCCCTTTTTGTGGCACCTGACCACACAACTGAACAGTAGTCCAGGTGCGACACAACTAGGGCCTGAGGTTTGTAGTTTTTCAACTCTTTCCCTATCCAAGATACAGTGTACATTTGGTTCGATTACACTTCCCAAGGCTTCCACTAGATGTCGATAGTCTTGAGAACCTTGTTTGAGGCTTCTACTGTGAAGGAGGGGGGAATGAGAGCTGATTGAGTCAGGTGTCTTGCAGAATGCCATGCGTTCCATCGCATTTCTAAAGACAAAGGAATTCTCCGGTTGAAACATTATTGAAGATTTATGTTACAAACACCCTAAAGATTGATTCTATACATCGTTTGACATGTTTTTACAAACTGTAATGGAATTTTTTTACTTTTCGTCTGGCCTGCGCATCGTGAATTTGGATTTGTGAACTCAAGGCGTGAACAAAAAGAAGGTTTTTGGACATAAATTATGGACTTTATCGAACAAAACAAACATTTATTGTGGAACTGGGATTCCTGGGAGTGTATTCTGATAAAGATCATCAAAGGTAAGTGAATATTTATAATGCTATTTCTGACTTCTGTTGACTCCACAACATGGTGGATATCTGTATGGCTTGTTTTGGTGTCTGAGTGCCGTACTCGGATTATAGCATGGTGTGCTTTTTCGGTAAAGCTTTTTTGAAATCTGACACAGAGGTTGAATTCAGGAGAAAGTCGTTTAGAGTTTGGGATGCCTTCAGTGTAAAATGGCTTTAACAGTTTAGATATTTACAGCCGACAATGTTTTCTATAAAAAGCAAACAGATGATAAGCTGTGAGCTGAGGACTGGAAAGTCACACTGTTGACAAATATGTAAATGTTTCGCTGTGTGTGTGGGTGTGTGTGTGTGTGTGTGTGTGTGTGTGTGTGTGTGTGTGTGTGTGTGTGTGTGTGTGTGTGTGTGTGTGTGTGTGTGTGTGTGTGTGTGTGTGTGTGTGTGTGTGTGTGTGTGTGTGTGTGTGTTGATGCCTGGATGCATTTCTCTGCCGGTCAGACTGACTCATCAGGTTAAGAGCTTTCTGCTGGCAAGAAAATAAACAGGATTTCAACGCTTCTACCACTCAAATCCAGCCCCCTCCCTTATACAGGTAGACACAGCAAATAGGCCTGTTTGTACACTTCAAATGTGTGTGTGGTGTATGTGTGCTACCGGCATAGTTTTTTCGAGTTTGGTTCTCTTTGGGTGTAGGGTACTGATTGGAAACCTCCTCGTGGCAGGATGTGTTGCACCTGTTGTCCTCGTTAGTCTGAAGGCGTTTGACCTGTGCTAGCACAGCTGATATTTAAGGGCTGCTGGCCCATTGTTTCAGCTTGGAAAAGAGATGTTGGAAGCGCTATACCTGTTTAGCGCGTTTGCTTTTGCTGTAGAATTCACTCACGTCATTTCCGGTCACAACTTGCAGACTTGTTTACGTGTTGCTGTGCGGTTTTTTGCCAACCTATTTTGCTACCTGACAACTTTACGGTTTTTACTTTTTAATTACCGTTTATATTTGAGTTTTTTCCCCTCAACTTTTTCACTCCGGACACTTTATCTGGACATGGTTCGTCAGGACCTCCAACAGCCGAAGCTAAGTAGTAACATAAACATGATGCCTTCTAATTGCAGTCGCTGTACTCATAATATACAGGAGAACGATCACCTTACGGCGAGGATAGCTGTGCTACAAGCCCAGCTTCAGGGTAATTTCAGTGTAGGAAACAATGAAACAGCATCTGTGCCACCAGTAAGTACAGATAGTAGTATAAATCCCCTGGCACAGTCCCCGCAGCCGGACAACTTTCTCACGGTTTCTGGAAGAAAATGCTGTAGGAACGCTCAACCGGTGTCGCTCATTCAGCCGACAGAAACTTTCAACCGGTTCTAGCTCTGACAAATTGAAAACTCTAGTCATTGGCGACTACATTACACGCAGTATTAGACTTAAAACTAATCATCCAGCGATCATACACTGTTTACCAGGGGGCAGGGCTACCGACGTTAAGGCTATTCTGAAGATGGTGCTGGCTAAAGCTAAAACTGGCGAGTGTAGAGAGTATAGAGATATTGTTATCCACGTCGGCACCAACGATGTTAGGATGAAACAGTCAGAGATCACCAAGCGCATAGCTTCTGCGTGTAAATCAGCTAGAAAGATGTGTCGGCATCGAGTAATTGTCTCTGGCCCTGTCCCAGTTAGGGGGAGTGATGAGCTCTACAGCAGAGTCTCACAACTCAATCGCTGGTTGAAAACTGTTTTCTACCCCTCCCAAAAGATAGAATTTGTAGATAATTGGCCCTCTTTCTTTGACTCACCCACAAACAGGACCAAGCCTGACCTGCTGAGGAGTGACAGACTCCATCCTAGCTGGAGGGGTGCTCTCATCTTATCTACCAACATAGACAGGGCTCTAACTCCTCTAGCTCCACAATGAAATAGGGTGCAGCAGGCTGTTAGCCAGCCTGCCAGCATAGTGGAGTCTGCCACTAGCACAGTCAGTGTAGTCAGCTCAGCTATCACCATTGAGATCGTGTCTGTGCCTCGACCTAGGTTGGGCAAAACTAAACATGGCGGTGTTCGCCTTAGCAATCTCACTAGGATAAAGACTTCCTCCATTCCTGTCATTATTGAAAGAGATCATGATACCGCACATCTCAAAATAGGGCTACTTAATGTTAGATCCCTCAATTCAAAGGCAATTATAGTCAATGAACTATTCACTGATCATAATCTTGATGTTATTGGCCTGACTGAAACATGGCAAAAGCCTGATGAATTTACTGTGTTAAATGAGGCCTCACCTCCTGGCTACACTAGTGACCATATCCCCCGTGCATCCCGCAAAGGCGGAGGTGTTGCTAACATTTACGATAGCAAATTTCAATTTACAAAAACAAAAATGACATTTTTGTATTTTGAGCTTCGAGTCATGAAATCTATGCAGCCTACTCAATCACTTTTTATAGCTACTGTTTACAGGCCTCCTGGGCCATTAACAGCGTTCCTCATTGAGTTCCCTGAATTCCTATCAGACCTTGTAGTCATAACAGATAATATTCTAATCTTTGGTGACTTTAATATTCACATGGAAAAGTCCACAGACCCACTCCAAAAGGCTTTCGGAGCCATCATCGACTCAGTGGGTTTTGTCCAACATGTCTCTGGACCCACTCACTGTCACAGTCATACTCTGGAACTAGTTTTGTCCCATGGAATAAATGTTGTGGATCTTAATGTTTTTCCTCATAATCCTGGACTGTCGGACCACCATTTTATTATGTTTGCTCTGAAGCAAGCTTCCAGAAAATTGGAACAGAAATGGTGCCACACCAAACTGGAACTCTTCCGACTAGCTTGGAAAGACAGTACCGTACAGTACCGAAGAGCCCTTACTGCTGCTCGATCATCCTATTTTTCTAACTTAATTGAGGAAAATAAGAACAATCCGAAATTCCTTTTTGATACTGTCGCAAAGCTAACTAAAAAGCAGCATTCCCCAAGAGAGGATGACTTTCACTTTAGCAGTGATACATTCATGAACTTCTTTGAGGAAAAAAGATCATGATTATTAGAAAGCAAATTACGGACTCTTCTTTAAATCTGCGTATTCCTTCAAAGCTCAGTTGTCCTGAGTTTGCACAACTCTGCCAGGACATAGGATCAAGAGAGACGCTCAAGTGTTTTAGTACTATATCTCTTGACACAATGATGAAAATAATGGCCTCTAAACCTTCAAGCTGCATACTGGACCCTATTCCAACTAAACTACTGAAAGAGCTGCTTCCTGTGCTTGGCCCTCCCATGTTGAACATAATAAACTGCTCTCTATCCACCGGATGTGTACCAAACTCACTAAAAGTAGCAGTAATAAAGCCTCTCTTGAAAAAGCCAAACATTGACCCAGAAAATATAAAAAACTATCGGCCCATATCGAATCTTCCATTCCATTTTTAGAAAAGGCTGTTGCGCAGCAACTCACTGCCTTCTTGAAGACAAACAATGCTTACGAAATGCTTCAGTCTGGTTTTAGACACCATCATAGCACTGAGACTGCACTTGTGAAGGTGGTAAATTACCTTTTAATGGCATCAGACCGAGGCTCTGCATCTGTCCTCGTGCTCCTAGACCTTAGTGCTGCTTTTGATACCATCGATCACCACATTCTTTTGGAGAGATTGGAAACCCAAATTGGTCTACACAGGACAAGTTCTGGCCTGGTTTAGATGTTATCCGTCAGAAAGATATCAGTTTGTCTCTGTGAATGGTTTGTCCTCTGACAAATCAACTGTAAATTTCGGTGTTCCTCAAGGTTCGGTTTTAGGACCACTATTGTTTTCACTATATATTTTACCTCTTGGGGATGTCATTCGAAAACATAATGTTAACTTTCACTGCTATCTGGATGACACACAGCTGTACATTTCAATGAAACATGGTGAAGCCCCAAAATTGCCCTCGCTAGAAGCATGTGTTTCAGACATAAGGAAGTGGATGGCTGCAAACGTTCTACTTTTAAACTTGAACAAAACAGAGATGCTTGTTCTAGGTCCCAAGAAACAAAGAGATCTTATGTTGAATCTGACAATTAATCTTAATGGTTGTACAGTCGTCTCAAATAAAACTGTGAAGGACCTCGGCGTTACTCTGGACCCTGATCTCTCTTTTGAAGAACATATCAAGACCATTTCAAGGACAGTTTTTTTTCCATCTATGTAACATTGCAAAAATCAGAAACTTTCTGTCCAAAAATGATGCAGAAAAATTCATCCATGCTTTTGTCACTTCTAGGTTAGATTACTGCAATGCTCTACTTTCCGGCTACCTGGATAAAGCACAAAATAAACTCCAGTTAGTGCTAAATACAGCTGCTAGAATCCTGACTAGAACGAAAAAATGTAATCATATTACTCCAGTGCTAGCCTCCCTACACTGGCTTCCTGTCAAAGCAAGGGCTGATTTCAAGGTTTTACTGCTAACCTACAAAGCATTACATGGGCTTGCTACTACCTATCTCTCTGATTTGGTCCTGCCGTACATACCTACACGTACGCTACGGTCACAAGACGCAGGCCTCCTAATTGTCCCTAGAATTTCTAAGCAAACAGCTGGAGGCAGGGCTTTCTCCTATAGAGCTCCATTTTTATGGATAGGTCTGCCTACCCATGTCAGAGACGCAAACTCGGTCTCAACCTTTAAGTCTTTACTGAAGACTCATCTCTTCAGTGGGTCATACGATTGAGTGTAGTCTGGCCCAGGAGTGGGAAGGTGAATGGAAAGGCTCTGGAGCAACGAACCGCCCTTGCTGTCTCTGCCTGGCCGGTTCCCCTCTTTCCACTGGGATTCTCTGCCTCTAACCCTATTACAGGGGCTGAGTCACTGGCTTACTGGGGCTCTCTCATGCCGTCCCTGGGAGGGGTGCGTCACCTGAGTGGGTTGAGTCACTGATGTGATCATCCGGTATTGGTTGGCGGCACAACCCAAGCGGAGATCTTTGTGGGCTATACTCAGCCTTGTCTCAGGATGGTAAGTTGGTGGTTGAAGATATCCCTCTAGTGGTGTGGGGGCTGTGCTTTGGCAAAGTGGGTGGGGTTATATCCTTCCTGTTTGGCCCTGTCCGGGGGTGTCCACAGTGTCTCCTGACCCCTCCTGTCTCAGCCTCCAGTATTTATGCTGCAGTAGTTTATGTGTCGGGGGGCTAGGGTCAGTTTGTTATATCTGGAGTACTTCTCCTGTCCTATTCGGTGTCCTGTGTGAATTTAAGTGTGCTCTCTCTAATTCTCTCTTTCTCTCTTTCTTTCTCTCTCTCGGAGGACCTGAGCCCTAGGACCATGCCACAGGACTACCTGACATGATGACTCCTTGCTGTCCCCAGTCCACCTGGCCGTGCTGCTGCTCCAGTTTCAACTGTTCTGCCTTATTATTATTGGACCATGCTGGTCATTTATGAACATTTGAACATCTTGGCCATGTTCTGTTATAATCTCCACCCGGCACAGCCAAAAGAGGACTGGCCACCCCATATAGCCTGGTTCCTCTCTAGGTTTCTTCTTAGGTTTTGGCCTTTCTAGGGAGTTTTTCCTAGCCACCGTGCTTCTACACCTGCATTGCTTGCTGTTTGGGGTTTTAGGCTGGGTTTCTGTACAGCACTTTGAGATATCAGCTGATGTACGAAGGGCTATATAAATACATTTGATTTGATTTGAATACTATACTACACACTGTATCCCCTGATCATGTGTAGTACTTACTATAGAATGTTGTAGAATACTATAGTAAATACAACAGTAATATTTGCAAAGAAAACACTAGTAAATACTACAGTAATGTTAGCAAAAACACTACAGTCTACAAAATCACTACACTTTTTCACTTTAGTAAATAACACAGTATTTAATTTGCATATAACCTGCCCATTCCCATTCCCCCATAAGTGAGAAACCTAAATGCCAAGTATAGGCCATATGTTGTGTTACCTACAGGTTACAGAAGAGAGCAGAAGCTCTGAATGACCTGTTCAGAGCCCAACAGGTTAAGGAAATATGCTCTTTTAGTATTTCTCTGGTAGATTTCCTGAAGGTGAAAGTCTCCACTTTATGTCCAAGATAATAAAACAGAAACACTACAGTAAATACTACTGTACACTACAATCTGCAACAACACTACATACATTACTATAGTATATACTAGTTATTTTACTACTATAGTTAACTGTAAATATATCAGAATGCTACAGTAATAAATACAGTAATAAATACTACTAAATTACAGCTACACCACAGTGAGAAAAGTCCGCAAACACACAAAATTGAATACTATGGTATTTATAACATAGTAGATTTTTTTCATGTGGGTTTCCTAAAGTGGTATGTTTTTATTTGAATCCAGTGGGTGTCCATTGTGGGGATCTTTTAAGACTGAAGTTAATTGGCCAGCGCTCAGTAGGACCCCGTGGATGTGTTTCAGAACCCATTTTAAAACCTGTTTCTTTTTGGTTCATCAGTGACTCATTTCTTCCCTTTTCTGGTGAGCAATGATTTTTTTTTGGTCTCTTATTGGGGAAAGTAACAGTGTGCTCGTGTACTCTTCCATGCGAGGCTTCAAAGGCTGCGGATCTTTGTGATGTGTTAGATCTCTGTCAGTCGCTCCAGATGCAGTGTGTGATGGTTATATTAGGCACCATATGAAACACGGTGCAGTCCTATTATTGGTCTTACTTATGTGTGTGTGTGTGTGTGTGTGTGTGTGAATATGTGGGTTAAATCAAATAACATACACATATTAAGCTAATTTTATTGCGGGTGTAGCGAAATGCTGGTGTCCCGAGCACCGACAGTGCATTCAAATCAAATAACACAACAATACACACAAATCTAAAAGTCAAAGAATGCAATTAGGATACATACAAATATTAGGACGAGCAATGTCGGAGTCGGATGTGTATATACACTGCTCAAAAAAATAAAGGGAACACTTAAACAACACAATGTAACTCCAAGTCAATCACACTTCTGTGAAATCAAACTGTCCACTTAGGAAGCAACACTGATTGGCAATAAATGTCACATGCTGTTGTGCAAATGGAATAGACAACAGGTGGAAATTATAGGCAATTAGCAAGGCACCCCCAATAAAGGAGTGGTTCTGCAGGTGGTGACCACAGACCACTTCTCAGTTCCTATGCTTCCTGGCTGATGTTTTGGTCACTTTTGAATGCTGGTGGTGCTTTCACTCTAGTAGTAGCATGAGACGGAGTCTACAACCCACACAAGTGGCTCAGGTAGTGCAGCTCATCCAGGATGGCACATCTATGCGAGCTGTGGCAAGAAGGTTTGCTGTGTCTGTCAGCGTAGTGTCCAGAGCATGGAGGCGCGACCAGGAGACAAGCCAGTACATCAGGAGACGTGGAGGAGGCCATAGGAGGGCAACAACCCAGCAGCAGGACCGCTACCTCCGCCTTTGTGCAAGGAGGAGCACTGCCAGAGCCCTGCAAAATGACCTCCAGCAGGCCACAAATGTGCATGTGTCTGCTCAAACGGTCAGAAACAGGGACGCTGTTGATCTGTGGCGGTCGCTGTAGCAGCGGTGAGAGAGAGACAGCGGGTGCAAGTCACACAGTCACTCGCTGCTGCTTTTTAAAAAAAAACACAGTGCAGCAAGTCTGAGCCAGGCCAATCAAATCAATTGCAGTCAGACTCCCTTTGGTCATTTGTGTGTCTTAAATGATTCATCAAAGGATTACAGTATCAGAGGATCAGACAAGCTCAGTGCATTTAGTTGATTTGATTGAAACACACAGGATGTGTCTATATATGGAAAAATACACATTTTAGCATTTAGACCAATCGATTGGTCGAAAGAACAGATGACTCTTGGTCGACCAAGATTTCTTTTAGTCGGCGACAGCCCTAACCTCCAACTTACCTGACACCCTAGACCCACTACAATTTGCATACTGCCCCAACAGATCCATGGAGGACACAATGCTATTACACTGCACACTACCCTATTCCACCTGGACAAGAGGTATACCAGCATAAGAATGCTGTTCATCGACTACAGCTCAGCCTTCAACACTATAGTGTCCTCCAAGCTTATCACTAAGCTCAGGGCCCTGGGCCTGAAACCATCTCTGTGCAACTGGGTCTTACACTTCCTGATGGGCCGAACCCAGGGGGTGAAACTAGGCAACAACACCTATGGCACGCTGATCCTCAACACAGGGGCCCTACAAGGGTGTGTTCTCAGCTCCATCCTGTACTCCCTGTTCATCCATTACCGTGTGACCACGCACGTCTCCAACTCAAACATCAAGTTTGCTGACAACACAACAGTGGTAAGCCTGATTACAAACGATGACGAGACAGACTACAGAGAAGAGGTGAGGGCCCTGGCAGAGTGGTGACAGGAAAATAACCTCTCCCTCAATGTCAACAAAACGAAGGAGCTGATCGTGGACTACAGGAGACAGCAGAGAGAGCCCCCCCCATCCACATCGCCGGGCCGTAGTGGAGAGGGTGAGACGCTTCAATTTCCTCACTGAGGACATGAAATAGTCCCTTCACACCGACAGCGTGGCGAAGAAGGCGCAACAGTGTATCTTTAACCTCAGGAGGGTGAAGAAATTTGTCTTCGACAGCTAAAACCCTCACACATTTCTAGAGAGGCACCATCAAGAGCAACTGCAGGACTCTCCAGAGGGTAGTACGGTCAGCCCAACGAATCATCGGGGCCAAACTCCTTTCCCTCCAGGACATCTACAGCACCCAGTGTCACAGTAAGATCATCAAGGACCGTAGCCACTTAAGGACTTGCTTCCATTCAGACACAAGAGCATTAGTGAGGTCGGGCACTGATGTTGGGCGATTTGGCCAAAATAACTCCATGCTCTTACTGCCGTGTGCCCCACAGACATACACGAGTGCAATAAATGCTTTGAGTTCATCCATAGACATGTCCCACATACTGTTTATTTTTTCTGTGCGCATGAGCAACAGTACATTACTCTGACGTGCTACTACATCTGCATGCCACATAAACTCGTCACTCTTTTCTACCCAAACCGTGCCGTCCCTCCCAGACTCCTGTCTCATGGTGGCAGTTGGGCTCACCGCCTCAGTTGGCTCTGTTCTGGTTTTTCTGCGGCGAGACTCGGGCAGCGGAGACAGAGGCTCGAAGTCAACATCAGAGTCAGATGGAGACTCTTCATCAGCAATGTCGATTTCAAGCTCAATATCCAATCCTCCACCCGACTACAACTGGATCTAATTTCTTCAGCATTCGTTTGGTTCGGCTTGAACACGTTCTATGTTACACTCAGTGTCTGATTTGACTCTCAGAGGGGAAATTATATACCCTTTCCAGCCTTTCATAATACAATAATTAGACAGCCCACAATTCGTCATCATTACACTATTGTTCTAAATGCAATCATCCTCTTCACCCGCATTATTCAGATAATTCAGTTGAATCACCCTCCTCATCATTCAGTTCATTGTTCACCCTCATTATTCAGATAATTCAGTTGAATCATCTAGTTGAATCACCCTCCTCATCATTCAGTTCATTGTTCACCCGCATTATTCAGATAATTCAGTTGAATCACCCTCCTCATCATTCAGTTCATTGTTCACCCTCATTATTCAGATAATTCAGTTGAATCATCTAGTTGAATCACCCTCCTCATCATTCAGTTCATTGTTCACCCGCATTATTCAGATAATTCAGTTGAATCATCTAGTTGAATCACCCTCCTCGTCATTCAGTTCATTGAAGTCACATGCACCATTGTCAGTTTCTATTTGGTTCTATCGCCCATTCATCCATTGATAATAGAATAGCATTTTTAAATGTTATTAGGTTACTAGTATTTGCTTAGTAGCCACCGCAATGCAGCCACACGAGTGGGCATGTGCTGAATGCATGGACAGCACGGATATTCTTGGAAAAAGTGACATTCTTAAATAGAGATGCACCTCTTGAATTTGAGAGTTATTTGACAAAGGTACATGTCATAGAAGCTGCAGCTCTTTCTGATACTATATAGAAATCAAAATGTTTTACCTGCATGTGACTCTGAAGGAGGATTTGACAAAGTGATACTCCTTCCCCTCTATCTGTCAATTACAAGATGCGCCCATCTCATCATGTACAAACTGATAGGCCTAATATTGTCACAGATTATTGTCAGTTTAATCTTGTCTGTTATTATGTGTGAATTTAGTTTCGGTATAGGTTAGGTGT
The DNA here is from genome assembly GCF_023373465.1 of Oncorhynchus keta. Classification (NCBI taxonomy): domain Eukaryota; kingdom Metazoa; phylum Chordata; class Actinopteri; order Salmoniformes; family Salmonidae; genus Oncorhynchus; species Oncorhynchus keta. The sequence continues at coordinate 954,228 of NC_068446.1, read as the reverse complement.
AGATTCGATGGGTCAGCTGTGAAAACTGGCTGGTATCGTTTGTTTCCAGCTCATCAACTTGGAGGTCAAGGAAATGTTTAGCTGCAACACATTGTATGTTTCCCTTACAATACATTTGATTAGTAATAAAGTTACAGAAAATAAAATAGTCCTGTAATGTCTTATTTTTACAAAGTCAAACGTAAAAGAGAACGTTGTCAAATTATAAACACGAGCGAAAACTAGCATAGCTCTGCTAACCAGTTAGTTTAGCCAGGGGAAACCGGGGAAAACGAGCTCGGCCTAGTGCGCATGTGCACACTAGGCTAATTCAGGAAACAGATTGTAGCTTTCATGCCTTGATATATATCAGGAGCTGGTGGCAAAAAAGTTAGATTAAACAATTCAGAGACTGAAACGAATAAATCAGATGACTTATATTTAAAGAGAGCGAATCGCTGTACAATCCAAAAGTCAGCGAAACAGAGCTTTAAACAAAGTTTGAGTGAAAATGAACTCATCCTCACCACTTTATTGGGATATGCATCGGCACATAAGGAACTCACACTCTTGTATAAGCCTTATTCAGTGCTCAACCTTAACATATGTTGATAAAACAACACAACAGATGAACCAGAATTACATTTACTCTCAGGGGTGGCCAAAAATAACTATTTGAAAGCTACGCCCCTAGTATAAGCCACGCCTCCAGTCTTCTGATCTTACCCAGGGGATAAAAGTTCAACAACCCAACTTAAAGAAAACAATTGGTTGGTAACTATTTGAAAGCTACGCCCCTAGTAAGCCACGCCCCTATTAAGCCACGCCTCCAGTCTTCTGATCTTACCCAGGGGATAAAAGTTCAACAACCCAACTTAAAGAAAACAATTGGTTGGTAACTATTTGAAAGCTACGCCCCTAGTAAGCCACGCCCCTATTAAGCCACGCCTCCAGTCTTCTGATCTTACCCAGGGGATAAAAGTTCAACAACCCAACTTAAAGAAAACAATTGGTTGGTAACTATTTGAAAGCTACGCCCCTAGTATAAGCCACGCCTCCAGTCTTCTGATCTTACCCAGGGGATACTAGTTCAAAACAATGGGCTGGTTGTGACTGGCTGGGTTAAAATAACCCATTGTGTGTTCTGTCCAATATCTACCCAAATTGGATTGTTTTTAACCCAGTTGCATAGTTCATGTTTTAATTCCAGCATTTGAACCATTTTTTTAATTTCCTGCATTTAATGTGTTATTAATTACTGTCACATTGTGTTTGTCTTAGTAAACCTCGATTAATGAAAATAATTAAAAAATCATGATTCTTCTCCTCTTAGACTGTGCATTTTTGGCAGTTCTTACTTCTGCCACTAGAGAGCGATCAGACGATTTCAAGGAGTCTGTCCTCACAAAGTTGTTGACGGTTTCTGTGCTTGCCAGTTAGCTAGCGATTCTCATCTGTTAGCAGCTAATGGCTAGCAGTATCTTACTGCCAATAAAATTGGATGATTGTCAAAATTATTTAGTCATTATTGAAAGAAATAATGACATTGTTTGACATCATACTGCATTGCTAGGAGCTAGTAACACAAGCATTTTGCTGCACGCGCTATAACACCTAATAAACCTTTATTTGATTTTGTGTGTGTGTGTGTGTGTGTGTGTGTGTGTGTGTGTGTGTGTGTGTGTGTGTGTGTGTGTGTACTGCATGTGCGCATGGTCCCTTGCTGTAGTCTACGCTCAGAAACAGGGAGACTTATCACCCAGGAATCTATTGACCTCAGCCAAAGCCCCAGTAGATTACTGTACCACAGAGCACTCTCACAATGGACATAGGGTGTGTGTGTGTTATAGAGTCCTGCACAGGTCAGTTTTTGGGATGATGATAGGATCCCAAATTCACACAACCAGTAGGCCTAGGCTATAATCATTTTTTTTTTAAATGTCACTTAAACGTTTATTTCTTCACATTATAAGGGCAGCAATGTGCACAAGGCTGTAGGCTTCGCTCAGAGACGGAAGGGCAGCAATGTGCACAAGGCTGTAGGCTACGTGCACATTTTTGTTCCATAATGCAATTAGGTTGTCAATAACGCTCTGCACATGCGAGCGGTTTCATGTGACAGAGATGAAAGTATCCCTTCAACATTTTAAAGAGGGGAAATAGAAAGATAAAACAACTAGCATGGGTTGCTAATATGACTGGGATTTTGTCTTTAATGAAAAAAAGTTTATTTGAAAACCAATAGAACATGAGAGAAAGAGGCAACTGGATGCAATGTGGAAATCTTTATAAAATAATTGGCTCAATGATATGGGTTGCTAATATGACTGGGATTTTGTCTTTGGCTACCCGATTAATGAAAAAAAGTTGATTTGAAAACCAATAGAACATGAGAGAAAGAGGCAACTGGATGCAATGTGGAAATCTTTACAAAATAATTGGCTCAATGATATGGTCGGATTTTGGTTATAGGCTACTTTGAAGCAAGGTAAGACGTGCCTCATAATATGAAGTAAAACGTTCAGGTTTCAAACAATTAAGTATATGTTTTCAAAATGCATATACTGCCTCCAGCTCATTTTAAAGTGGTGTGTGACATGATGAAACCTGCCTTCTGTTGCCTATAGACAGGGTTGCCAGGTTCACCGTTTTCCTGCTGAAAATGTATTGGTCGCGGGTGGCGGGTTATTGGGATACTTCTAAATTGCACCACGGCCGCCATGGCATTAATCTTTAAAAATATAAATACAGTACCAGTCAAAAGATTGGACACACCTACTCATTACAGGAGTTTGCTTTATTTTGACTATTTTGACTATTTTCTACATTGTATCATGTAGTAACCAAAAAAAGTGCTAAACAAATCTAAATATATTTTATATTTGAGATTCTTCAAAGTAGCCACCCTTTGCCTTGATGAAAACGTTTGTACACACTTGGCATTCTCAACCAGCTTCATGAGGTAGTCACCTGGAATGCATTTAAATTAACAGGTGTGCCTTGTTAAAAGTTAATTTGTGGAATTCCTTTCCTTCTTAATGCATTTCAGTCAATCAGTTGTGTTGTGACAAGGTTGGGTGGTTCACAGAAGATAGCCCTATTTGGTAAAAGACCAAGTCCATATTATGGCAAGAACAGCTCAAATAAGCAAAGAGAAACGACCGTCCATTATTACTTTAAGACATGAAGGTCAGTCAATCCAGAAAATGTCAAGAACTTTGAAAGTTCAGTCGCAAAAACGACCAAGCGCTATGATGAAACTGGCTCTCATGAGGACCGCCACAGTAAAAGAAGACCCAGAGTTACCTCTGCTGCAGAGGATAAGTTCAGTAGAGTTACCAGGCTCAGAAATTGCAGCCCAAATAAATGCTTCACCGAGTTCAAGTAACAAACACATCTCAACATCAACTGTTCAGAGGAGACTGTGTGAATCGGGCCTTCATGGTAGAATTGCTGCAAAGAAACCACTACTAAAGGACACCAATAAGAAGAAGAGACTTGCTTGGGCCAAGAAACACGAGCAATGGACATTAGACCAGTGGAAATCTGTCCTTTTGTCTGATGAGTCCAAATTTTTTATTTTTGGTTCCAACGGCTTTGTCTTTATGAACAGATGATCTCCGCATGTGTGGCGAGTTCATTAAGGGCGATTTAACTTTTATCTTGTGACGCATCCTTTAACTTGCAAGAATTATTATTTTGATGGAAAACAGTTTTTTTTTGTTGTTAGCCTACGTCGTTAAAAAGCATGTAGCTATGCCTTCTTAATTTGCGCGATAACATTATGGAACAAGGGCTTTATGGATAAATGTGGCAACATTTTTTGGCTAGTTTTCAGGCCTTGTGGGGGGAGGGGTTCAGAGGTCATTGAGCTGAACATTTTAGGTAGACCTGGCAACACTGCCTATAGATGGAATTGAATGGTGAATGGAAAGCGCACTTCAATTAGGCTACCAGTTGAGAAATACAAATATTAGCTCTTTTTAAATGCTACCTAGCAAAACTGTTTTTGTTTTTTTCCCCGTTTTCTCCCCAATTTCGTGGTAGCCAATTCGGAGTTACAGTCTTGTCTCATCGCTGAAACTCCGTATGGACTTCTGGGGAGGCGAAGATCGAGAGTCATGCGTCCTCCAAAACACGACCCCACCAAGCCACACTACTTCTTGACACAAGTCCCACTTAACCCGGAAGCCAGCCGCACCAATGTGTCAGAGGAAACACTGTACACCTGGCGACCGTGTCAGTGTGCACTGCGCCCGGCCCGCCACAGGAGTCGCTAGTGCGCGATGGGACAAGGACATCCCTGCCGGCCAAACCCTCCCCTAATCCGGACAACGCTGGGCTAATTGTGCACTGCCCCACGGGTCTCCCGGTTGCGGCTGGCTGCGACAGAGCCTGGACTCAAACCCAGAACCTCTAGTGGTTGCAGTGCCTTAGACCACTGCGCCACTCGGGAGGCCCTCATCAAAACTGTTTTTAACAGACAACAGCATTTAGAGTCGTGGCATTGGGCTTCTTAAAGCACATTTCACTAAAGCAGCGACACACAATCTGTTTGAGGAGCTGTAGTAACTCACGCTGTCTGACAGACTTTCAGCTGAGACTCTGTGTCTGTATGCTGTGTGCGTGTGATGAACAAGATACATAACGACTAACGAAAATACAGACGCCTAGGCCTATGCAATTTAATCCACAGACCGATAAGCATCATATCAGTCAAATGTATTTACACCGACTGGTATCTCCATCAATGACTTGGCCAAAAAGCCTTAGATCCCGTCACTATTGAAGGGTCTATACCAGGGCTGTTCAATTCCAGTCCTGGAGAGCAGAAACTACCCGGTAGTACTCACTCACCCCAAATAAAATGTTACGTGTCACGTGCTTCGTAAACCAACAGGTGTAGAAATGATGTAAAATATATCACTAGCCACTTTAAACAATACTACCTTATATAATGTTACATACCCTACATTATTCATCTCATATGCATACGAGTATACTGTACTCTATATCATCTACTGCATCCTTACGTAATACATGTATCACTAGCCACTTTAACTATGCCACTTTGTCTACATACTCATCTCATATGTATATACTGTAGTCGATACCATCTACTGTATCTTGCCTATGCTGCTCTGTACCATCACTCATTCATATATCTTTATGTACATATTCTTTATCCCCTTACACTGTGTATAAGACAGTAGTTTTGGAATTGTTAGTTAGATTAATTGTTGGTTATTACTGCATTGTCGGAACTAGAAGCACAAGCATTTCGCTACACTCGCATTAACATCTGCTAACCATGTGTATGTGACAAATAAATTTGATTTGATTTTTTAGACTTTTTGTGAGTAAAATAGAGAGTAAAAAAGTTTTTAAAATAAAATGATAGAAAAAGAATAACATGAGGAATGTACAACGAGTAACAATAACTTGTCTATATACTACCGGCAATGTGCAGGCGTATGAGGTAATAACTTGGCTATATAAAAGATAGTACCAGTACCGAGTCAATGTGCAGGCGTATGAGGTAATAACTTGGCTATAAACAGGGGGTACCAGTACCGAGTCAATGGGGTACCAGTACCGAGTCAATGTGCAGGCGTATGAGGTAATAACTTGGCTATATACAGGGGTACCAGTACCGAGTCAATGTGCAGGCGTATGAGGTAATAACAAATACACGGGGTACCAGTTCAATGTGCAGGCGTATGAGGTAATAACTTGGCTATATACACGGGGTACCAGTACCGAGTCAATGTGCAGGCGTAGAGGTAATAACATATACAGGGGTACCAGGGTTAGGCGTACTATATACACAGGGTACCAGTACCGTCAATGTGCAGGCGTATGAGGTAATAACATATACAGGGGTACCAGTACCGAGTCAATGTGTAATAACTTGTCACGGGGTACCAGTTGAACTAATAACCTTATACAGGGGGTCCAGTACTCAATGTGCAGGCGTATGAGGTAATACTCTGGCTATACACGGGGTACCAGTACCGAGTCAATGTGCAGGCGTATTTGATTTATATACAGAGGTCAATGTGCAATGAGGTAATAACTTGGCTATATACAGGCCGAGTAATGCCCAGTACCGAGTCAATGTGCAGGCGTATAATAACTAGATATACACGGGGTACCAGTACCGAGTCAATGTGCAGGCGTAAAATAACTTGGCTTATACACGGGGTCAATGTGCAGGCGTATGAGGTAATAACTTGGCTAAACAGGGGTATAAGGCGTATGAGGTAATAACTTGTATATACAAACCAGTACCGAGTCAATGTGCAGGCGTATGAGGTAATAACTATATACAAGGTACCAGTACGAGTCAATGTGCTATGAGGTAATAACTTGGCTATATACACGGGGTACCAGTACCGAGTCAATGTGCAGGCGTATGAGGTAATAACTTGGCTATATACAGGGGGAGGTAAGAGTAACAATGTGCAGCGTATGAGGTAATACCTTGTATACACGGGGTACCAGTACCGAGTCAATGTGCAGGCGTATGAGGTAATACACGGGGTACCAACTTCAATGTGCAGGCTAATAACTTGGCTATATACACGGGGTACCAGTACCGAGTCAATGTGCAGGCGTATGAGGTAATAACTTGGCTATATACACGGGGTACCAGTACCGAGTCAATGTGCAGGCGTATGAGGTAATAACTTGGCTATATACACGGGGTACCAGTACCGAGTCAATGTGCAGGCGTATGAGGTAATAACTTGGCTATATACACGGGGTACCAGTACCGAGTCAATGTGCAGGCGTATGAGGTAATAACTTGGCTATATACACGGGGTACCAGTACCGAGTCAATGTGCAGGCGTATGAGGTAATAACTTGGCTAATATATACCAGTACCGAGTCAATGTGCCAGAGGTAATAACTTGGCTATATACAGTCCAGTACCGAGTCAATGTGCAGGCGTATGAGGTAATAACTTGGCTATATGTGCAGGCACGGGGGGTACCAGTACCGAGTACCAGCAGGCGTATGAGGTAATAACTTGGCTATATACACGGGGTACCAGTACCGAGTCAATGTGCAGGCGTATGAGGTAATAACTTGGCTATATACACGGGGTACCAGTACCGAGTCAATGTGCAGGCGTATGAGGTAATAACTTGGCTATATATACACGGGTACCAGTACCGAGGTGCAGGCGTATGAGGTAATAACTTGGCTATATACACGGGGTACCAGTACCGAGTCAATGTGCAGGCGTATGAGGTAATAACTTGGCTATATACACGGGGTACCAGTACCGAGTCAATGTGCAGGCGTATGAGGTAATAACTTGGCTATATACACGGGGTACCAGTACCGAGTAGGCCTAACTTGCCTATATACAGGGGTACCAGTACCGAGTCAATGTGCAGGCGTATGAGGTAATAACTTGGCTATATACACGGGGTACCAGTACCGAGTCAATGTGCAGGCGTATGAGGTAATAACTTGGCTATATACACGGGGTACCAGTACCGAGTCAATGTGCAGGCGTATGAGGTAATAACTTGGCTATATACACGGGGTACCAGTACCGAGTCAATGTGCAGGCGTATGAGGTAATAACTTGGCTATATACACGGGGTACCAGTACCAAGTCAATGTGCAGGCGTATGATGTTCCCTGAGGCTGTACCCGCTTTAAGTTCAACAGTGGCCAAGTAGGCTACTGTGGCTATTTGATCATATTGTAGGCCTACCAGAGTGGCCTATCATGGAGAGAAAGCATCCCATAACATTTGACATGGAAATAGCTGTTCTGTCATTCAGCCTACTGTACAGCAGCAGCCAATGTGTGGTGTTCAATGTAGGTCTACATGCTGGGCTTCACATTAACCTGTTTATCCACTTGTCCTTCAGACAAGGAGGTGACTGAAAATGTTGTTGTGTTGTTGATGCAAGAAACAACTTTACAAAATAAAATGCATTTGGATTCTCATGCCATTATTACAGAGAAAGAATCAGACAAATGATGCTACCCTCTGCCTATTGGCTACTCAAAATACAACACTGCCCATTTAAGACAAAAAAAAAGTTCTTTACCTGACTTGCTTTTCAAAGGTGTCTAAGGATTTACTTATTTTGTGCTCTTGTAGGAGGCAATCCCTCCCCTATTGCTGAGTACAAATGATCTATAACTGGGCTAATAACTCACTAACTAGCAAAGGAGATGAACAAAATGTGCCCACGTGGCTACATGCAGCTCTGGCTTTGATCTCAAAACAAGCGCATCTACTCACGACCGCAGCTGTAAACACAGTCCAGTTCAAAGTAAACGGCACAGATCCATATATGGCAATAGTCTATTTGCATATAGGCCTACTGCAGCACTGATTGCTGCACCAGTCTGTGTAGAGTACAGGCTGAGTCGTGCACAATATAATGCTACTCCGATGCTGCCTACAACAACATCTCTTGCATAGTTTGTCTTGTTTCGGTGTGTTGAATTGAAAGTGGCTAATCACAAGTTGATCACAATTGCCACGTTAAATGGAAATGTTGATAGTGTTAACAAACAGGGGAAACTCTAGAGAGTTGAGAGAAGGTCAATCTCGTGCCTCTCTCCATGGGCTGATATTTCACCTGCACTCTGCACAGCGGTCCTGGGGAGCTGGAAGGCCGTCTCTGGCTATTGCGCTCCACTTTGAACACCATTGGGTACGAGGTAATGGAGGTAGAAATGTATAGGTAAAGTGGCCTGCCATGTTTCGGCCCTCCGGGAACGACATCAACCGGCTCTACTTTATAGGGTGGTGATGTGTTAGATTGTGCTCCCCTGGCTATGTGGTGAACTATAATGGGCCTGGCTGCTGTTCTCACTCGCACTGAATACAACAGGTGTAGACATTACCATGAAATGCTGTCTTACAAGCCCTTAACCAACGATGCAGTTCAAGAAATAAGAGTTAAGAAAATATTTACGAAATAAACTTAAGTATAAAATACAATAAAAAGTAACACAATAAAATAACAATAACAAGGCTATATACAGGGGGTACCGGTACCAAGTCAATGTGCAGGCGTATGAGGCAATAACTTGGCTATATACACGGGGTACCGGTACCGAGTCAATACAGGTTAGTCCAGTTCATTCGTACCCGTGTGTTAAATGGAGATGTGTGTGTGTGTCTGTTTGTGTGTGTGTGCCTGTGTGTGTGTGTGTGTGTGTCTGTAGCATCGCTCCCGGACAAGCTAAACACCTTCTTCGTCTGCTTCGAGGAAATCAAAGTCATGCCACTGATGCTCACGAGGACTGTGTGCTCTCGTTCTCTGTTGCCAAAGTAAGTCATTTAAGCGTGTTACCCCTCGCAAGGCTGCTGGCCCAGGCGGTACGAAGAGACTGATAAACAGCTTCTATCTCCAGGCCATCATTGTCCCGACTATCCGGGCCTCCACCCAGTACACTACCCTGAACCTTACTAACTGTCCTACCACCTGCTACTCTACCCTGCACCATAGAGACCGCTGCTCTATGTACATTGAGTCATTGAACACTTCAATAAATGTTTACATACTGCTTTAACCACTTTATATACTGTGTTCTTGTCATGGCTCATCCTATATAAAACAGGGGGGTTGTGTGTGTGTGTATCTTTTTTTTCTTCTTCTTGCTAGGTATTAACACACTGTTATGAGCTAGAAACACCTACACCTACATCAGCAGATCTGTGTACGCGACCAATAAACTTGACAAGATTTAACCCCCCTAGAGTCAATGTCCGCGCCCCCGTGAAAATCGAATTGGCAAAAGATATATTTTTCTTTTTGCATCTTAATCTACCGCATTCGATAATGGCGGCCTTTCGTACTTGTTGGAAGGTAGCTGAGCTACAGCTGTGTTTGTCAGACCATGAGACATCCAGAAAATCGCTTGTCACACGAAAACGTCTGTTAGTGTTCGAACGGTTGGGCCTAGAAGCTAATATGATCCCTCTAAGGAAAGATGATACTCTAAGGAACACAACCCCCACAAGCGTCACAGGAAGTCTGAAGTCGGTACACCCCCCCCCCCAGGCTTAGACTCATAAGGATTAATAGGTGAGTAATTGGTCAATTACAAACTACCCAGTTTTCACTGAGTTACTCTCCACTCCTACATACACAGGACAGACAGAGCGCTTATAGAACCAAGCAGATCTCAAAATGTCTCTCCTCCATTCACTGCCTCCTTCTCAAGATGTCCGAGGGAGAGGAGAGCATTGGGGAGTTAGATCGAGGTCATGAGGAACCAAGGAAATACTGTTAAGATTCAACTTTACGCTCTTAGAACTCTGCCAGTGGCCATAAAGAGAACAACAAGACACATCAGGGGGGGGGGAAATCAGTCTGTCCTGTTTCCTGAACATTCAGCCTAAAATATGTACTACACTTGGAGATCACGCCAGGCTAGTATGGTTGCCTCTTAAATTCTCTCTATTCAGAGTGTCGGAGAAGGATTTGGAGAGTAGCTGGATGGGGAAAATATACCATCTACCATCATGTTATATAATGCTGGAGGACCCATGACTTCATACCTCTATCCTCAATAGGTACCACTGACAGAGACCGTGTCCAATCAATGCCCATGGAGGCATTTGACTCAACAGACAGAAACGTCAGTCGGACATTCTCCAAACACTGTTGTAAAATAGACATATATCCATGTGAATAAGTGATTTGAATAACCATTTTCTGATTGGATGTCGTGACCATCTGCCTACCTGTCCTCTTCTCTCTCCGAATCATTTCCATTTAAATGCTGTTGATAGAGCTGCTCTTTCCAGACATGGTCTGCATGCAAAATGGCCCCCTATTACCTACATAGTGCACTACTGTTGACCAGAAACCTATGGGCCCTGGTCAAGTAGTGCACTATATAGGGAATACGGTGTGATTTGGGATTAAACCATTATTCTTGCCTGGCGGTTGGCCTTGAAAAGACAACTAGATCTGCTTGACGTGAGCACATGTTCAAGGTAACAAGCAATAGCCTACATGAGAATCATAAATAAGGAACCAACATGGGGAAACTGTAGTGTAATCTAGATGACTTTCCTTCTCACAGACACACAGGTACATGGGGAAACTGTAGTGTAATCTAGATGACTTTCCTTCTCACAGAAATAAAAAAAATAAAAAAACACAGGTACATAGGGAAACTGTACTGTAATCTAGATGACTTTCCTTCTCACAGACACACAGGTACATGGGGAAACTGTACTGTAATCTAGATGACTTTCCTTCTCACAGACACACAGGTACATGGGGAAACTGTACTGTAATCTAGATGACTTTCCTTCTCACAGACACACAGGTACATGGGGAAACTGTACTGTAATCTAGATGACTTTCCTTCTCACAGAAACACAGGTACATAGGGAAACTGTACTGTAATCTAGATGACTTTCCTTCTCACAGACACACAGGCACACAGACACACAGGTACATGGGGAAACTGTAGTGTCTACTGTAATCTAGATGACTTTCCTTCTCACAGACACACAGACACACAGGTACATGGGGAAACTGTAGTGTCTACTGTAATCTAGATAACTTTCCTTCTCACAGACACACAGACACACAGGTACATGGGGAAACTGTAGTGTCTACTGTAATCTAGATGACTTTCCTTCTCACAGACACACAGGTACATGGGGAAACTGTAGTGTAATCTAGATGACTTTCCTTCTCACAGACACACAGGTACATGGGGAAACTGTAGTGTAATCTAGATGACTTTCCTTCTCACAGGTACATGGGGAAACTGTAGTGTAATCTAGATGACTTTCCTTCTCACAGACACACAGGTACATGGGGAAACTGTACTGTAATCTAGATGACTTTCCTTCTCACAGCCACACAGGTACATGGGGAAACTGTACTGTAATCTAGATGACTTTCCTTCTCACAGCCACACAGGTACATGGGGAAACTGTAGTGTAATCTGATAACAGACACACAGGTCATGGGGAAACTGTACTTGACTTTCCTTCTCACAGACACACAGGTACATGGGGAAACTGTACTGTAATCTAGATGACTTTCCTTCTCACAGACACACAGGTACATGGGGAAACTGTACTGTAATCTAGATGACTTTCCTTCTCACAGACACACAGGTACATGAGGAAACTGTAGTGTCTACTGTAATCTAGATGACTTTCCTTCTCACAGACACACAGGTACATGGGGAAACTGTACTGTAATCTAGATGACTTTCCTTCTCACAGACACACAGGTACATGGGGAAACTGTAGTGTCTACTGTAATCTAGATGACTTTCCTTCTCACAGCCACACAGGTACATGGGGAAACTGTAGTGTAATCTAGATGACTTTCCTTCTCACAGACACACAGGTAATCTGTAGTGTAATCTAGATGACTTTCCTTCTCACAGACACACAGGTACATGGGGAAACTGTAGTGTAATCTAGATGACTTTCCTTCTCACAGACACACAGGTACATGGGGAAACTGTAGTGTAATCTAGATGACTTTCCTTCTCACAGAAATAAAAAAAATAAAAAAACACAGGTACATAGGGAAACTGTACTGTAATCTAGATGACTTTCCTTCTCACAGACACACAGGCACACAGACACACAGGTACATGGGGAAACTGTAGTGTCTACTGTAATCTAGATGACTTTCCTTCTCACAGACACACAGACACACAGGTACATGGGGAAACTGTAGTGTCTACTGTAATCTAGATAACTTTCCTTCTCACAGACACACAGGTACATGGGGAAACTGTAGTGTAAATCTAGATGACTTTCCTTCTCACAGACACACAGGTACATGGGGAAACTGTAGTGTAATCTAGATGACTTTCCTTCTCACAGACACACAGGTACATGGGGAAACTGTAGTGTAATCTAGATGACTTTCCTTCTCACAGACACACAGGTACATGGGGAAACTGTAGTGTAATCTAGATGACTTTCCTTCTCACAGACACACAGGTACATGGGGAAACTGTACTGTAATCTAGATGACTTTCCTTCTCACAGCCACACAGGTACATGGGGAAACTGTACTGTAATCTAGATGACTTTCCTTCTCACAGCCACACAGGTACATGGGGAAACTGTAGTGTAATCTAGATGACTTTCCTTCTCACAGACACACAGGTACATGGGGAAACTGTAGTGTAATCTAGATGACTTTCCTTCTCACAGACACACAGGTACATGGGAAACTGTACTGTAATCTAGATGACTTTCCTTCTCACAGACACACAGGTACATGGGGAAACTGTACTGTAATCTAGATGACTTTCCTTCTCACAGACACACAGGTACATGGGGAAACTGTAGTGTAATCTAGATGACTTTCCTTCTCACAGACACACAGGTACATGGGGAAACTGTACTGTAATCTAGATGACTTTCCTTCTCACAGACACACAGGCACACAGACACACAGGCACACAGACACACAGGTACATGGGGAAACTGTAGTGTCTACTGTAATCTAGATGACTTTCCTTCTCACAGCCACACAGGTACATGGGGAAACTGTAGTGTAATCTAGATGACTTTCCTTCTCACAGACACACAGGTACATGGGGAAACTGTAGTGTAATCTAGATGACTTTCCTTCTCACAGACACACAGGTACATGGGGAAACTGTAGTGTAATCTAGATGACTTTCCTTCTCACAGACACACAGGTACATGGGGAAACTGTACTGTAATCTAGATGACTTTCCTTCTCACAGACACACAGGTACATGGGGAAACTGTACTGTAATCTAGATGACTTTCCTTCTCACAGACACACAGACACACAGGCACACAGACACACAGGTACATGGGGAAACTGTAGTGTCTACTGTAATCTAGATGACTTTCTCACAGACACACAGACACACAGGTACATTCTCACATGACTTTCCTTCTCACAGACAGGTACATGGGGAAACTGTAGTGTCTACTGTAATCTAGATGACTTTCCTTCTCACAGACACACAGACACACAGGTACATGGGGAAACTGTACTGTAATCTAGATTACTTTCCTTCTCACAGCCACACAGGTACATGGGGAAACTGTAGTGTAATCTAGATGACTTTCCTTCTCACAGACACACAGACACACAGGTACATGGGGAAACTGTAGTGTCTACTGTAATATAGATGACTTTCCTTCTCACAGACACACAGGTACATGGGGAAACTGTAGTGTCTACTGTAATCTAGATGACTTTCCTTCTCACAGACACACAGACACACAGGTACATGGGGAAACTGTTGTCTACTGTAATATAGATGACTTTCCTTCTCACAGCCACACAGGTACATGAGGAAACTGTACTGTAATCTAGATGACTTTCCTTCTCACAGACACACAGACACACAGGTACATGGGGAAACTGTAGTGTAATCTAGATGACTTTCCTTCTCACAGACACACAGGTACATGGGGAAACTGTACTGTAATCTAGATGACTTTCCTTCTCACAGACACACAGGTACATGGGGAAACTGTACTGTAATCTAGATGACTTTCCTTCTCACAGACACACAGGTACATGGGGAAACTGTACTGTAATCTAGATGACTTTCCTTCTCACAGACACACAGGTACATGGGGAAACTGTACTGTAATCTAGATGACTTTCCTTCTCACAGACACACAGGTACATGGGGAAACTGTACTGTAATCTAGATGACTTTCCTTCTCACAGACACACAGGCACACAGACACACAGGCACACAGACACACAGGTACATGGGGAAACTGTAGTGTCTACTGTAATCTAGATAACTTTCCTTCTCACAGACACACAGACACACAGGCACATGGGGAAACTGTAGTGTCTACTGTAATATAGATGACTTTCCTTCTCACAGACACACAGACACACAGGTACATGGGGAAACTGTAGTGTCTACTGTAATCTAGATGACTTTCCTTCTCACAGACACACAGGTACATGGGGAAACTGTACTGTAATCTAGATGACTTTCCTTCTCACAGACACACAGGTACATGAGGAAACTGTAGTGTCTACTGTAATCTAGATGACTTTCCTTCTCACAGACACACAGGTACATGGGGAAACTGTACTGTAATCTAGATGACTTTCCTTCTCACAGACACACAGGTACATGGGAAACTGTACTGTAATCTAGATGACTTTCCTTCTCACAGCCACACAGGTACATGGGGAAACTGTACTGTAATCTAGATGACTTTCCTTCTCACAGCCACACAGGTACATGGGGAAACTGTAGTGTAATCTAGATGACTTTCCTTCTCACAGACACACAGGTACATGGGGAAACTGTAGTGTAATCTAGATGACTTTCCTTCTCACAGACACACAGGTACATGGGGAAACTGTACTGTAATCTAGATGACTTTCCTTCTCACAGACACACAGGTACATGGGGAAACTGTACTGTAATCTAGATGACTTTCCTTCTCACAGACACACAGGTACATGGGGAAACTGTAGTGTAATCTAGATGACTTTCCTTCTCACAGACACACAGGTACATGGGGAAACTGTACTGTAATCTAGATGACTTTCCTTCTCACAGACACACAGGCACACAGACACACAGGCACACAGACACACAGGTACATGGGGAAACTGTAGTGTCTACTGTAATCTAGATGACTTTCCTTCTCACAGCCACACAGGTACATGGGGAAACTGTAGTGTAATCTAGATGACTTTCCTTCTCACAGACACACAGGTACATGGGGAAACTGTAGTGTAATCTAGATGACTTTCCTTCTCACAGACACACAGGTACATGGGGAAACTGTAGTGTAATCTAGATGACTTTCCTTCTCACAGACACACAGGTACATGGGGAAACTGTACTGTAATCTAGATGACTTTCCTTCTCACAGACATAAAAAAAATAAAAAAACACAGGTACATGGGGAAACTGTACTGTAATCTAGATGACTTTCCTTCTCACAGACACACAGGCACACAGACACACAGGTACATGGGGAAACTGTAGTGTCTACTGTAATCTAGATTACTTTCCTTCTCACAGACACACAGGTACATGGGGAAACTGTAGTGTCTACTGTAATCTAGATTACTTTCCTTCTCACAGACACACAGGTACATGGGGAAACTGTAGTGTCTACTGTAATCTAGATGACTTTCCTTCTCACAGACACACAGACACACAGGTACATGGGGAAACTGTACTGTAATCTAGATTACTTTCCTTCTCACAGACACACAGGTACATGGGGAAACTGTACTGTAATCTAGATGACTTTCCTTCTCACAGACACACAGGTACATGGGGAAACTGTAGTGTCTACTGTAATCTAGATGACTTTCCTTCTCACAGACACACAGGTACATGGGGAAACTGTAGTGTCTACTGTAATCTAGATTACTTTCCTTCTCACAGACACACAGGTACATGGGGAAACTGTAGTGTCTACTGTAATCTAGATGACTTTCCTTCTCACAGCCACACAGGTACATGGGGAAACTGTAGTGTCTACTGTAATCTAGATGACTTTCCTTCTCACAGACACACAGGTACATGGGGAAACTGTAGTGTCTACTGTAATCTAGATTACTTTCCTTCTCACAGGCACACAGACACACAGACACAGACACACAGACACACAGACACAGACACACAGGCACACAGGCACACAGCCACACAGACACACAGGCACACAGGCACACAGCCACACAGACACACAGGCACACAGACCCACAGGCACAGACACACAGACACACAGGCACACAGACACACAGACCCACAGGCACAGACACACAGGCACACATGCACAGGCACACAGACACACAGCCACACAGACACAGGCACACAGGCACAGACACACAGCCACACAGCCACACAGGCACACAGACACACAGGCACACAGGCACACAGGCACACAGACACACAGGCACACAGGCACACAGGCACACAGACACAGGCACACAGGCACACAGACACACAGGCACACAGCCACACAGGCACACAGACACAGGCACACAGGCACACAGGCACACAGACACACAGGAACACAGGCACACAGGCACACAGCCACACAGGCACACAGCCACACAGGCACACAGACACAGGCACACAGACACACAGACACACAGACACACAGGAACACAGGCACAAAGGCACACAGACACACAGACACACATGCACACAGCCACACAGACACACAGACACACAGACTAGTATGGCCACTGTCCACTAACATGTAACTTCCCAGTCCAATGTAATCCTGCTACACATGTATCCTGCTGGTGGAACATCTGGACTGGTGAGTAATCTTGGCCAGTGGTGGTGTTATCAGCGGACCAGTGGGCTGTTGTAGTAATGTAGTAATCTTCCAATCCCCTATCTACTACTCTGCTCCGAAATAAATGAGTTCTCTCCCATGGATTGGCCAAAACACACCAACTAATGACAAGAGTTCAATTTGGCCTGTAACCAAAATGCAAAGTGGAAGACACAGCTGTCTGCAGCAGCAGCCCGGGGTGCTATGTTTCTGTGGTAAAGATCCACAGAGC
The DNA here is from genome assembly GCF_023373465.1 of Oncorhynchus keta. Classification (NCBI taxonomy): domain Eukaryota; kingdom Metazoa; phylum Chordata; class Actinopteri; order Salmoniformes; family Salmonidae; genus Oncorhynchus; species Oncorhynchus keta. Next base: position 936,712 of record NC_068446.1, on the reverse strand, counting down.
AGACCGGGGTGCTATGTTTCTGTGGTAAAGATCCACAGAGCAGACCGGGGTGCTATGTTTCTGTGGTAAAGATCCACAGAGCAGACCGGGGTGCTATGTTTCTGTGGTAAAGATCCACAGAGCAGCCCGGGGTGCTATGTTTCTGTGGTAAAGATCCACTGAGCAGACCGGGGTGCTATGTTTCTGTGGTAAAGATCCACAGAGCAGACCGGGTGCTATGTTTCTGTGGTAAAGATCCACAGAGCAGACCGAGGTGCTATGTTTCCGTGGTAAAGATCCACAGAGCAGACCGGGTGCTATGTTTCCGTGGTAAAGATCCACAGAGCAGACCGGGTGCTATGTTTCCGTGGTAAAGATCCACAGAGCAGACCGGGGTGCTATGTTTCTGTGGTAAAGATCCACAGAGCAGACCGGGGTGCTATGTTTCTGTGGTAAAGATCCACAGAGCAGACCGGGGTGCTATGTTTCTGTGGTAAAGATCCACAGAGCAGACCGGGGTGCTATGTTTCTGTGGTAAAGATCCACAGAGCAGACCGGGGTGCTATGTTTCTGTGGTAAAGATCCACAGAGCAGACCGGGTACTATGTTTCTGTGGTAAAGATCCACAGAGCAGACCGGGTGCTATGTTTCTGTGGTAAAGATCCACAGAGCAGACCGGGTGCTATGTTTCTGTGGTAAAGATCCACAGAGCAGACCGGGGTGTTATGTTTCTGTGTTAAAGATCCACAGAGCAGACCGGGGTGCTATGTTTCTGTGGTAAAGATCCACAGAGCAGACCGGGGTGCTATGTTTCTGTGGTAAAGATCCACAGAGCAGACCGGGGTGCTATGTTTCTGTGGTAAAGATCCACAGAGCAGCCCGGGGTGCTATGTTTCTGTGGTAAAGATCCACTGAGCAGACCGGGGTGCTATGTTTCTGTGGTAAAGATCCACAGAGCAGACCGGGGTGCTATGTTTCTGTGGTAAAGATCCACAGAGCAGACCGGACCATCCCACTTAAACCTTAGAGAATCAGTGCCTCAGCATTCAGCAACTTCCCCTTTAACAGGGAAGTGATAATATCCTCCCTCCTAGAGAATGTGATAGAACCAAACACATAGCGCTTTGCCTCCACAGCTCTTTGCCAAATCAATCATCTTTCCGGCGACCCGTTCACACTTTTATTCTCACTGACACAGAGCGAGACCTCTTAGCATATCCTCCTCCACAAAATCAGTTTCCCTCTGTCTTCTCCTCCCACCTCTGCCCTCTTTCCTACCATCTCACTCCTCTTTCTTCCCTCTGCCAGATGCTCCCCCCCCCCCCTTTCCATCACCATTCCCTTATTTCCTCCACCCTCCTCCCATCTGAATGTCTGCTGCAGGCTGCAGGAATCCCATCTCTTATCCCCTCTCTGATCTGTCTCAATCACCCAGCTGGTGTCATAGGGTCAGGCTCATTACGTCCACAGTCCAGCCCCAGCATCAAGCTGCCTGCTACAGCCACAGCCAGGCACTGCTACACACAGAGGATCAGTGGTTTGCTTGGTGCTTAGTTAGCCACATTAGCTGAAGAAGGAGCGGTCAGCTAAGCCACATTCATTGGTTTAGCTTGCAGAAATAGCGGGCTACTAGACAGTATCCATTTCAGAGTGGCTACAGTACAGCACATTTAAAGCGAACCCCACCCATGCCTTTATTTAACTAAGCAAGTCAGTTAAGAACTAATTCTTATTTACAATGACAGAGAGGGGATGACAGACTATGAGGCATGAATGAATGATGGGCAGAATCCAGCATCTCTATCTCTCATCCCCCTCTCTTTCTCCCTCTGCTAGTCCATTATTAACACAGCATGCGGTGCTACGGTGGTAGAGCAGAGACAAGAGGCAGAGAGAGAAAAAGAGAGTCGGTATGCAGATGTACACTGACTGAGCTAAGCCTTGTGAGAATGAGATGGAAAACACTGCAGCTACTCCAAGCCTGTAGGGAAAACTGATAAACCTACTAAGATAGAGAAGGAAGAGAGAGAGAGAGGGGGAGAGAGGGGGAGTAAAGTGAAAGAGAGAGAGAGGGGGAGGAGAGAGAGACATGTGGGAGAGAAAGAGAGAGATATGACCTGTTGCCACAAGAAAAGGTCAACCAGTGAAGAACAAACACCATTGTAAATACAACCCATATTTATGCATATTTATTTTCCCTTTTGTACTTTAACCATTTGTACATCGTTACAACACTGTATATATACATAATATGACATTTGTAGTGTCTTTATTCTTTTGGAACTTCTGTGAGTGTAATGTTAACTGTTCATTTGTATTGTTTATTTATTTTATTACTTTTGTATATTATCTACCTCACTTGCTTTGGCAATGTTAACACATGTTTCCATGCCAATAAAGCCCTTGAATTGAATTGATAAACACTGTAAAAAATTACTTGGGATCAACCACAAAAAAATGGTGTCAGCTGGTTCCAATTTGTTTTTCTCAATGGAAAAAAATGACATTTATTGACACCAAATATATGATTCAATGCCAACTGTTATTTGATAATTAACAATATATACATATTTCAAGTCGCAACATATTTATTTCAAATAAAACAAATACAAACTAACAGAGGTGTGGACTCGAGTCACAAATATGATGACTTATAACTCGACTTTGACTATAACACCAATGACTCGTGACTTGACTTGGACTTGAGCCTTATGACTCGACCTGACCTGATACCCTCCCCAAGTCTCCCCAAGCCTCCCTAACCCTCCCCAAGCCTCCTCAACCCTCTCCAACTCTCCCCAAGCCTCCTCAACCCTCTCCAACTCTTCCCAACCCTCCCCAAGCCTCCTCAACCCTCTCCAACTCTCCCCAAGCCTCCTCAACCCTCTCCAACTCTTCCCAACCCTCCCCAAGCCTCCTCAACCCTCTCCAACCCTCCCAAGCCTCCCCAACCCTCCTCAACCCTCTCCAACTCTTCCCAACCCTCCCCAACCCCCCTCAACCCTCCCCAACCCTCTCCAACCCTCCTCAACCCTCTCCAACCCTCCCCAACCCTCCCCAACCCTCCCCAACCCTCCCCAACCCTCCCCAAGCCTCCCCAAGCCTCCTCAACCCTCCCCAACCCTCCTCAACCCTCCCGAAGCCTCCCCAAGCCTCCTCAACCCTCCCCAACCCTCTTCAACCCTCTTCAACCCTACCCAAGCCTCCCCAACCCTCCTCTTGTGGGTATTTGCGTTCGATTATCTATGCTGTTTATTGTTTTCGTTATGACGTACGTGTATGTAGTGTCGGAACTGTGGTTGTTCCTCCGTGTATTGACACGAGTTTCTGTTCCTTCCAGAGCGTAGTTTTGGATTTTCATCTGTGCCAATTTTTATATTGGTGGACTATGTGTGTATATATATATATATATATATATATATGTATGCATATATCTATATTAAACACGCTTCTCAGAAATCCCTGCTCTCCTGCGCCTGACTCCTACACCTCTCACCGAGACGTACCTTATCACACCTGATGTTCCTAAAACAAGGTTGGGCGATTGTGTACAAGCCTATATCGCCCGATTGCGCCCCATAGCGATCCTCGATAGTCGATCACTACTGGGGGTTCTACCCATGTATTTCCATGGAAATACAACGTTTATTTGGAAAGTAATAAATATATAGTTATTTTTAAAAGCATTCATGGTTTGCGTAAATGTAATATACTAACTATTACTCTTGTTAAAAATATGAAATGGTATTACATTTGGTGAAGAGGACATTAGGACTTGTTTAGGACTCGAAACTCAAAGTTAAAGACTTGACTTGATACTTGATGGTCTTGACTTGAGACTTGACTCGGACTTGCCTGTCTTGATTTGGGACTTGACTCGGACTTGCCTGTCTTGATTTGGGACTTGACTCGGACTTGCCTGTCTTGATTTGGGACTTGACTCGGTCTTGCCTGTCTTGGGACTTGACTCGGACTTGCCTGTCTTGATTTGGGACTTGACTCGGACTTGCCTGTCTTGATTTGGGACTTGACTCGGTCTTGCCTGTCTTGACTTGAGACTTGACTCGGACTTGCCTGTCTTGATTTGGGACTTGACTCGGACTTGCCTGTCTTGATTTGGGACTTGACTCGGACTTGCCTGTCTTGGGACTTGACACTTACTTGTGACTTGTAAAATAATGACTTGGTCCCACCTCTGAAAACTAATATGTACTGTCTACAAACCATTTTCTCATGTTGTACCAAGCTAATTTTTCACTTTGGAATTACCTGTCCAAATGTCTTCAGTTGGGTTAAAAGCAATTTAATCACTTTCCTAATCTCCAAAAGTATTGGGACAGTGACATTTTTGTTGTTATTTTGGCTCTGTACTCCAGCACTTTTGGATTTTAAATTATACCATGATTACAGATAATCTATAATGAATAATGACGCTAACCTCCCCTGAAATATCCCCTGAAAAACACTATAAATTATTTATCATTCATTTCAAAATAATCGGAAACACAACCAAAACAAACAGCAAATCATCCAACATGTTTACAGTCACAAGTTTGGGGCGGCAGGGTAGCCTAGTGGTTAGAGTGTAGAGGAGGTAGGGTAGCCTAGTGGTTAGAGTGTAGAGGCGGCAGCGTAGCCTAGTGGTTAGAGTGTAGAGGCGGCAGCGTAGCCTAGTGGTTAGAGTGTAGAGGCGGCAGGGTAGCCTAGTGGTTAGAGTGTAGAGGCGGCAGGGTAGCCTAGTGGTTAGAGTGTAGAGGCGGCAGCGTAGCCTAGTGGTTAGAGTGTAGAGGCGGCAGCGTAGCCTAGTGGTTAGAGTGTAGAGGCGGCAGCGTAGCCTAGTGGTTAGAGTGTAGAGGCGGCAGGGTAGCCTAGTGGTTAGAGTGTAGAGGAGGTAGGGTAGCCTAGTGGTTAGAGTGTAGAGGAGGTAGGGTAGCCTAGTGGTTAGAGTGTATAAGTTTGATGTGGGCTAATCTTTAGGCGCTAAGAATATCGGACCAAATACTTTGACTACTTTCATAGACATACAGTACCAGTCAAAAGTTTAGACACGCCTACTCATTCCAGGGTTTTTCTTCATTTTTACCATTTTCCACATTGTAGAATAATAGTGAAGACATCAAAACTATGAAATAGCACATGAAATCATGTAGTCACAAAAAAAGGGTTAAACAAATCAAAATATATGTTATATTTGAGATTCTTCAAAGTAGCCACCCTTTGCCTTGATGACAGCTTTGCTGTACGGGGAGTTTCCAATCTCCCCTTACTCAAACCCCTCTTCAAATCAAATCCAATTTCATCACTCATCTCCTTGGCTTTGGAGCCTCTCCAGGGGGCTGCCATCTTCTCGAAGTTGGACCTTCGGAACGCCTACCATCTGGTTCGGATACAGGAAGGAGACGAATGAAAGACGGCCTTTAACACGGCTAGCGGGCACTAAAACTACCTGCCATTCGGACTGACAAACGATCCCACAGTGTTCAAGGCCCTGGTCAATAATGTGCTCCGTGACATGTTGAACCGATTCATGTTTGTCTACCTAGACGACATCCTCGTTGTTTCCCGGTCAGCTCAAGAGCTCGTCCTCCACGTCCGACAGGTCCATCCTGTCCCAGCCTTCTGCCCAGGACCAAAAGCTGCATACCGGCACCTTCCTTTCCCATCGTCTCCGCTGAGAGGAACTATGAAGTTGGAAATCAAGAGTTACTCGCGGTTATGATGTCGTTGGAGGAGTGGAGGCGTGTTAGTGGTTAGAGGGGGCCATAAGTCTGACCATAAGAACCTGGAATATCTCCGCACCGCCAAGCACCTCAACTCAAAGCAGGCTCGGTGGGCCCTGTTATTCACTCGTTTTAATTTCACTATCTCCTACCGCCCTGGGTCCAAGAATGTCAAACCTGACGAGCTCTCACACCTGTATAGCCCGGCTGCTACAACCTCTGACCTCGAAACCATCCTCCCTACCTTCTGTCTGGAATGACATTCACTGTCACAGGTGGCCAAAAATAAACTGAAATCCAAGCCCCCAAAAGGGATTTGTCAAATTCATTATTTAATTCCAGACAAATAAAATAGAATATTTTTGGATCATACCAAACAGAAAAAGCACTTCAGATGAACAACAGTGCCTTCCAAATTTTAACAGTGTAGAAGTAAAGAAGAGAGGATGGTAAGAGAGCATCTGGTGAGCATCAGTGAGAGACATACCCTTTAGTTAGGGGTGGAAGCAACCTTTCGTAGAATGTACTACAGAGTGTAGCCTAAAGGAGATTGAAGTACTCAAGATACAAATGACATCCTCTCTCCTCTCATCCTCTCACTATGCCGACTCTCCCATCCTGCAGTCTCCCTCTCTCACCAATAGCCATCTCAGACATCAAAGCAGTAGCACTAGTCTGGGGCATGACCCAAAAAGCATCTCGGAGTAGGATTGCTGATCCAGGGCACTAGTCTAAGGCAGAGAGTAAAACTGTAGTTTAAATACAATATATATTAAGATGTAGGCTTATATTATGGTGCTAGTCTGAACGTTTTAACCCACAGGGTACACAATTATCACTAACTAACCTTCCACCCAGATGGAATGTGTCTAACTATATCCCAAATGGCATCCTATTCTCTACATAGTGCTCTACTTACTCTGAGGCTACAGTACATACAGTAAATGCTCTCTGACGTAATGGAATTTATTCACAGCAACAACAAAAAAACACACGGCTTAGATTTCATGAATGTATTATGAACACACAAAACCAATGGCTTGCATATACACTCACCGGTTTATTAAGTACACCCATCTAGACCTGGATTGGGCGCCGCATTGCTTCCAGAACAGCCTGAATTCTTCAGGCATTCTACAAGGTGTCGGAAACATTCCACAGGGATGTTGGTCCAAGCTGACGCTTCACACAGTTGCTGCAGATTGGACGTCGGTGCATTCATCCCGCGAACAGCCCGCGCCATCTCATCCCGCGAACAGCCCATGCCATCTCATCCCGCGAACAGCCCATGCCATCTCATCCCGCGAACAGCCCATGCCATCTCATCCCGTGAACAGCCCATGCCATCTCATCCCGCGAACAGCCCGGGCCATCTCATCCCGCGAACAGCCCATGCCATCTCATCCCGCGAACAGCCCATGCCATCTCATCCCGCGAACAGCCCATGCCATCTCATCCCGCGAACAGCCCATGCCATCTCATCCCGCGAACAGCCCATGCCATCTCATCCCGTGAACAGCCCATGCCATCTCATCCCGTGAACAGCCCGTGCCATCTCATCCCGCGAACAGCCCGTGCCATCTCATCCCGCGAACAGCCCATGCCATCTCATCCCGCGAACAGCCCGTGCCATCTCATCCCGCGAACAGCCCGTGCCATCTCATCCCAAAGATGGGACTGCGTTGTCATGAACTCGCTGTCATGTTCCAGGTAATGTTTTTCCACTCAATTGTCCCGTGTTGGTGGTCGAGTGCCCACAAGAGCCACTACTTCTACCTGATTGGAGTGGAATCCGTTGTGGTCATCTGAGGCAATAGCTCATCCGTGACAAGGATCGAGGAGTTGTGCGTTCCGAGATGCCGTTTTCTTAATTTTTTACTATTTTCTACATAGTAGAATAATATTGAAGACATCAAAACTATGATGAACACATATGGAATCATGTAGTAACCAAAAGGGTTTTAAACAAATCAAAATTCATCTTATTTGTCACATGCGCCGAATACAACAGGTGTAGACCTTACCGTGAAATGCTTACTTAAAACTGCATTGTTGGTTAAGGGGTTGTAAGAAAAATACAAAAAAATATGAAATAATGTAATAAATAATTAAAGAGCAGCAGTAAAATAACAATAGCGAGGCTATATACAGGGGGTACCAGTACAGAGTCAATGTGGAGGCTATATACAGGGGGTACCGGTACAGAGTCAATGTGGAGGCTATATACAGGGGGTACCAGTACAGAGTCAATGTGGAGGCTATATACAGGGGGTACCGGTACAGAGTCAATGTGGAGGCTATATACAGGGGGTACCGGTACAGAGTCAATGTGGAGGCTATATACAGGGGTACCGGTACAGAGTCAATGTGGAGGCTATATACAGGGGGTACCGGTACAGAGTCAATGTGGAGGCTATATACAGGGGGTACCGGTACAGAGTCAATGTGGAGGCTATATACAGGGGGTACCGGTACAGAGTCAATGTGGAGGCTATATACAGGGGGTACCGGTACAGAGTCAATGTGGAGGCTATATACAGGGGGTACCGGTACAGAGTCAATGTGCAGAGCCACCAGTTAGTCAAAGTAATTGAGGTAATGTATATATGAGGGCACAGTTATTAAAGTGACTTATGCTTAGATATTAACAGAGAGTAGCAGCAGCGTAAAAGAGGGGTGGGAGAGCAATGCAAGTAGTCTGGGTAGCCATTTGATTAGATGTTCAGTAGTCTTATGGTTTGGGGGTGAAGCTATTTAGAAGCCTCTTGGACCTAGACTTGGCGCTCCGGTACCGCTTGCCGTGCGGTAGTAGAGAGAACATTCTGTGACCAGGGTGACTTGGGAGGCTGAGCAGTTGCCATTCCAGGCAGTGATGCAACCAGTCAGGATGCTCTCGTGGTGCAGCTGTAGAACCTTTTGAGGATCTGAGGACCCATGCCAAATCTTTAGTCTCCCGAGGTGGAATAGGTTTTGTCTTACCCTCTTCACAACTGTCTTGGTGTGTTTGGATCATGTTAGTTTGTTGGTCATTTGAACACCAAGGAACTTGAATCTCTCAACCTGCTCAACTACAGCCCCATTGATGGGAATGGGGTTGTGCTCTGTTCTCCTTTTGCTGTAGTCCACAATCATCTCCTTAGTCTTGATCACATTGAGGGAGAGGTTGTTGTCCTGGCACCACATGACCAGATCTCTGACCTCCTCCCTATAGGCTGTCTCGTCATTGTTGGTGATCAGGCCTACCACCGTTGTGTCATCGGCAAACTTGATGATGGTGTTGGATTCATGCCTGATCGTGCAGTCATGAGTGAACAGGGAGTACAGGAGAGGACTGAGCACGCAGCCCTGAGGAGCCCCCGTGTTAAGGATCAGATGTTTTGATACGTACCCTTACCACCTGGGGGCAGCCTGTCAGGAAGTCCAGGATCCAGTTGCAGAGGGATGTGTTGAGTCCCAGGGTCCTTAGCTTAGTGATGAGTTGTGAGGGCACTTTGGCATTGAACGCTGAGTTGTAGTCAACGAATAGCATTCTCACATAAGTGTTCCTTTTGTCCAGGTGGGAAAGGGCAGTGTGGAGTACAATAGAGATTGCATCATCTGTGGATCTGTTGTGGTCGTATGCAAATTGGAGTGGGTCTAGAGTTTCTGGGATAATGGTGTTGATGTGAGCCATGACCAGCCTTTCAAAGCACTTCATAGCTACAGACGTGAGTGCTACGGGTCGGTAGTCATTTAGGCAGGTTACCTTAGCGTTGTGCACAGGGACTTTGGTGGTCTGCTTGAAACATGTTGGTATTACAGACTCATACAGGGAGAGGTTGAAAATGTCAGTGAAGACACTTGCCAGTTGGTCAGCACATGCTCAGAGTACACGTCCTGGTAATCTGTCTGGCCCTGCGGCCTTGTGAATATTGACCTGTTTAAAGGTCTTACTCACATCTCTCACAGTCTACTCTGAACAGTTGAAGTTGAGATGTGTCTGTTACTTGAACTCTGTGAAGCATTCATTTTATAATACATTTGTTTTCAATGTATTTAACTAGGCAAGCCATTTAAGAACACATTCTTATTTACAATGACGGCCTATCCCGGCCAAACCTAGACGACGCTGGGCCAATTGTTCGCCGCCCTATGGGACATCCAATCACGACCAGATGTGATACAGCCTGGATTTGAACCAGGGACTGTAGTGACACCTAGTGCACTGAGATACAGTGCCTTAGACTGCTGCACCACAGAGCCTTAGACTGCTGATGCAATTTCTGAGGCTGGTAACTCTAAGGAACTTATCCTCTGCAGCAGAGGTAACTCTGGGTCTTCCTTTCCTGTGGCGGTCCTCATGAGAGCCAGTTTCATCATAGCGCTTGATGGTGCAACTGCACTTGAAGAAACTTTCAAAGTTCTTGAAATGTTCCGGATTGACTGACCTTCATGTCTTAAAGTTATGATGGACTGTTGTTTCTCTTTACTTATTTGAGCTCTTCTTGCCATAATATGGACTTGGTCTTATTTGAGCTCTTCTTGCCATAATATGGACTTGGTCTTTTACCAAATAGGGCTATACGCTGTATACCACCCGACCTAGTCACAACACAATTGATTGACTCAAATGCATTAAGAAGGAAAGAAAGTCCACAAATGAACTTTTAACAAGGCACACCTGTTAATTGAAACTACTACTACCTTATGAAGCTGGTTGAGACAATGCCAAGAATGTGCAAAGCTGTCATCAAGGCAAAGGGTGGCTACTTTGAAGAATCTCAAATATAAAATATTTGTTTAACACTTTTTTTGTTTACTACATGATTCCATCTGTGTTATTTCATAGTTTTGACGTCTTCACTATTATTCTACAATGTAGAAAATAGTAAGAAATTAAGAAAAACCCTGGAATGAGTAGGTGTGTCCAGACTGATGACTGGTACTGTAGAACATGTAAGAATCAACTCCATAGCCATTGAATATTGAAACAATGCCATGGTATAAATAAATATAACATACACATACTCCCAATACTAGTGAGCGCATATTCACACAAGGAGTGCGCATGCATTGAGTTATGAGCTAGTTTTGGCGAGGGCTATATATTGTGAATACCGGTGTAACAATATTTTTAAACAGATCTAAATTAAATTCAAAGTTCTCTAAATTGGACTATTTACTGTTATTAATCAGAAACATAAAAGACATGCCATGCAGTCAACATTTAACAATATATTTTGATATGATATGTTGGCCATATCACCCAGTCCTAGTTTTGGCTGATTTCAGAGTCTATGGAATTACAAAAAGCAATATGTTCCATATCACCCAGTCCTAGTTTTGGCTGATTTCAGAGAGGAATTACAAAAAGCAATATGTTCCATATCACCCAGTCCTAGTTTTGGCTGATTTCAGAGTCTATGGAATTACAAAAAGCAATATGTTCCATATCACCCAGTCCTAGTTTGGCTGATTTCAGAGAGGAATTACAAAAAGCAATATGTTCCATATCACCCAGTCCTAGTTTTGGCTGATTTCAGAGAGGAATTACAAAAAGCAATATGTTCCATTTCACCCAGTCCTAGTTTTGGCTGATTTCAGAGAGGAATTACAAAAAGCAATATGTTCCATATCACCCAGTCCTAGTTTGGCTGATTTCAGAGAGGAATTACAAAAAGCAATATTTTTATTTATTTTTTATTTCACCTTTATTTAACCAGGTAGGCTAGTTGAGAACAAGTTCTCATTTGCAACTGCGACCTGGCCAAGATAAAGCATAGCAGTGTGAACAGACAACACAGAGTTACACATGGAGTAAACAATTAGCAAGTCAATAACACAGTAGAAAAAAATGGGCAGTCTATATACAATGTGTGCAAAAGGCATGAGGAGGTAGGCGAATAATACAATTTTGCAGATTAACACTGGAGTGATAAATGATCAGATGGGCATGTACAGGTAGAGATATTGGTGTGCAAAAGAGCAGAAAAGTAAATAAATAAAAACAGTATGGGAATGAGGTGAGCTATTTACCTATAGACTATGTACAGCTGCAGCGATCGGTTAGCTGCTCGGATAGCAGATGTTTGAAGTTGGTGAGGGAGATAAAAGTCTCCAACTTCAGCGATTTTTGCAATTCGTTCCAGTCACAGGCAGCAGAGTACTGGAACGAAAGGCGGCCAAATGAGGTGTTGGCTTTAGGGATGATCAGTGAGATACACCTGCTGGAGCGCGTGCTACGGATGGGTGTTGCCATCGTGACCAGTGAACTGAGATAAGGCGGAGCTTTACCTAGCATGGACTTGTAGATGACCTGGAGCCAGTGGGTCTGGCGACGAATATGTAGTGAGGGCCAGCCGACTAGAGCATACAAGTCGCAGTGGTGGGTGGTATAAGGTGCTTTAGTGACAAAACGGATGGCACTGTGATAGACTGCATCCAGTTTGCTGAGTAGAGTGTTGGAAGCCATTTTGTAGATGACATCGCCGAAGTCGAGGATCGGTAGGATAGTCAGTTTTACTAGGGTAAGCTTGGCAGCGTGAGTGAAGGAGGCTTTGTTGGAATAGAAAGCCGACTCTGGATTTGATTTTTGATTGGAGATGTTTGATGTGAGTCTGGAAGGAGAGTTTGCAGTCTAGCCAGACACCTAGGTACTTATAGATGTCCACATATTCAAGGTTGGAACCATCCAGGGTGGTGATGCTAGTCGGGCATGCGGGTGCAGGCAGCGATAGGTTGAAAAGCATGCATTTGGTTTTACTCGCGTTTAAGAGCAGTTGGAGGCCACGGAAGGAGTGCTGTATGGCATTGAAGCTCGTTTGGAGGTTTGATAGCACAGTGTCCAATGACGGGCCGAAAGTATATAGAATGGTGTCGTCTGCGTAGAGGTGGATCAGGGAATCGCCCGCAGCAAGAGCAACATCATTGATATATACAGAGAAAAGAGTCGGCCCGAGAATTGAACCCTGTGGCACCCCCATAGAGACTGCCAGAGGACCGGACAGCATGCCCTCTGATTTGACACACTGAACTCTGTCTGCAAAGTAATTGGTGAACCAGGCAAGGCAGTCATCCGAAAAACCGAGGCAGTTGAGTCTGCCGATAAGAATTTGGTGATTGACAGAGTCGAAAGCCTTGGCGAGGTCGATGAAGACGGCTGCACAGTACTGTCTTTTATCGATGGCGGTTATGATATCATTTAGTACCTTGAGCGTGGCTGAGGTGCACCCGTGACCGGCTCGGAAACCAGATTGCACAGCGGAGAAGGTACGGTGGGATTCGAGATGGTCAGTGACCTGTTTGTTGACTTGGCTTTCGAAGACCTTAGATAGGCAGGGCAGGATGGATATAGGTCTATAGCAGTTTGGGTCCAGGGTGTCTCCCCCTTTGAAGAGGGGGATGACTGCGGCAGCTTTCCAATCCTTGGGGATCTCAGACGATATGAAAGAGAGGTTGAACAGGCTGGTAATAGGGGTTGCGACAATGGCGGCAGATAGTTTCAGAAATAGCGGGTCCAGATTGTCAAGCCCATATGTTCCATATCACCCAGTCCTAGTTTTGGCTGATTTCAGAGAGGAATTACAAAAAGCAATATGTTCCATATCACCCAGTCCTAGTTTGGCTGATTTCAGAGAGGAATTACAAAAAGCAATATGTTCCATATCACCCAGTCCTAGTTTTGGCTGAATTACAAAAAGCAATATGTTCCATTTCACCCAGTCCTAGTTTTGGCTGATTTCAGAGAGGACTTACAAAAAGCAATATGTTCCATATCACCCAGTCCTAGTTTTGGCTGATTTCAGAGAGGAATTACAAAAAGCAATATGTTCCATATCACCCAGTCCTAGTTTTGGCTGAATTACAAAAAGCAATATGTTCCATTTCACCCAGTCCTAGTTTTGGCTGAATTACAAAAAGCAATATGTTCCATTTCACCCAGTCCTAGTTTTGGCTGATTTCAGAGAGGACTTACAAAAAGCAATATGTTCCATATCACCCAGTCCTAGTTTTGGCTGATTTCAGAGAGGAATTACAAAAAGCAATATGTTCCATATCACCCAGTCCTAGTTTTGGCTGAATTACAAAAAGCAATATGTTCCATTTCACCCAGTCCTAGTTTTGGCTGAATTACAAAAAGCAATATGTTCCATATCACCCAGTCCTAGTTTTGGCTGAATTACAAAAAGCAATATGTTCCATATCACCCAGTCCTAGTTTTGGCTGATTTCAGAGAGGAATTACAAAAAGCAATATGTTCCATATCACCCAGTCCTAGTTTTGGCTGAATTACAAAAAGCAATATGTTCCATTTCACCCAGTCCTAGTTTTGGCTGAATTACAAAAAGCAATATGTTCCATTTCACCCAGTCCTAGTTTTGGCTGAATTACAAAAAGCAATATGTTCCATTTCACCCAGTCCTAGTTTTGGCTGAATTACAAAAAGCAATATGTTCCATATCACCCAGTCCTAGTTTTGGCTGAATTACAAAAAGCAATATGTTCCATTTCACCCAGTCCTAGTTTTGGCTGAATTACAAAAAGCAATATGTTCCATTTCACCCAGTCCTAGTTTTGGCTGAATTACAAAAAGCAATATGTTCCATATCACCCAGTCCTAGTTTTGGCTGAATTACAAAAAGCAATATGTTCCATATCACCCAGTCCTAGTTTTGGCTGATTTCAGAGAGGAATTACAAAAAGCAATATGTTCCATATCACCCAGTCCTAGTTTTGGCTGATTTCAGAGAGGAATTACAAAAAGCAATATGTTCCATATCACCCAGTCCTAGTTTGGCTGATTTCAGAGAGGAATTACAAAAAGCAATATGTTCCATATCACCCAGTCCTAGTTTGGCTGATTTCAGAGAGGAATTACAAAAAGCAATATGTTCCATTTCACCCAGTCCTAGTTTTGGCTGAATTACAAAAAGCAATATGTTCCATTTCACCCAGTCCTAGTTTGGCTGAATTACAAAAAGCAATATGTTCCATTTCACCCAGTCCTAGTTTTGGCTGAATTACAAAAAGCAATATGTTCCATTTCACCCAGTCCTAGTTTTGGCTGAATTACAAAAAGCAATATGTTCCATTTCACCCAGTCCTAGTTTTGGCTGAATTACAAAAAGCAATATGTTCCATATCACCCAGTCCTAGTTTTGGCTGAATTACAAAAAGCAATATGTTCCATATCACCCAGTCCTAGTTTTGGCTGATTTCAGAGAGGAATTACAAAAAGCAATATGTTCCATATCACCCAGTCCTAGTTTTGGCTGATTTCAGAGTCTATGGAATTACAAAAAGCAATATGTTCCATATCACCCAGTCCTAGTTTTGGCTGATTTCAGAGACTATGGAATTACAAAAAGCAATATGTTCCATATCACCCAGTCCTAGTTTTGGCTGATTTCAGAGAGGAATTACAAAAAGCAATATGTTCCATATCACCCAGTCCTAGTTTTGGCTGATTTCAGAGTCTATGGAATTACAAAAAGCAATATGTTCCATATCACCCAGTCCTAGTTTGGCTGATTTCAGAGAGGAATTACAAAAAGCAATATGTTCCATTTCACCCAGTCCTAGTTTTGGCTGATTTCAGAGAGGAATTACAAAAAGCAATATGTTCCATATCACCCAGTCCTAGTTTTGGCTGAATTACAAAAAGCAATATGTTCCATATCACCCAGTCCTAGTTTGGCTGATTTCAGAGAGGAATTACAAAAGCAATAGGTTCCATATCACCCAGTCCTAGTTTGGCTGATTTCAGAGAGGAATT
Organism: Oncorhynchus keta; assembly: GCF_023373465.1. Classification (NCBI taxonomy): domain Eukaryota; kingdom Metazoa; phylum Chordata; class Actinopteri; order Salmoniformes; family Salmonidae; genus Oncorhynchus; species Oncorhynchus keta. The sequence continues at coordinate 921,259 of NC_068446.1, read as the reverse complement.
ACAAAAAGCAATATGTTCCATATCACCCAGTCCTAGTTTTGGCTGATTTCAGAGAGGAATTACAAAAAGCAATATGTTCCATTTGGAAGTGAATTTAGCTGATCAACAACATAGAAGTAGCCTAATCTCTCTTTAAATATATATATATTTCAAATTGATAAGACTTTGCACCAGTCAGTCACTTGGAAGCAAGGCACTTGACATGCACAGATTGTTCGATGAGGAAGTGACAAAAGATTCAACCTAAAAAAAAGTTTTGGGTTATAGTCCGTTTTGAAATCATCAGATTATTCATCTAGGGTGTTATTCATCTAATTAATGTTAGCTTCAGCTGTAAAATAGCTTGCAAAGTGGTTAACTTTCTGTGAATATTGTTTATTAGCAGCTAGCTAGCAAAGTGGTTAGCTTTCCGTGAATATTGTTTATTAGCAGCTAGCTAGCAAAGTGGTTAGCTTGCCGTGAATATTGTTTATTAGCAGCTAGCTAGCAAAGTGGTTAGCTTTCCGTGAATATTGTTTATTAGCAGCTAGCTAGCAAAGTGGTTAGCTTTCCGTGAATATTGTTTATTAGCAGCTAGCTAGCAAAGTGGTTAGCTTTCCGTGAATATTGTTTATTAGCAGCTAGCTAGCAAAGTGGTTCGCTTTCCGTGAATATTGTTTATTAGCAGCTAGCTAGCAAAGTGGTTAGCTTTCCGTGAATATTGTTTATTAGCAGCTAGCTAGCAAAGTGGTTCGCTTTCCGTGAATATTGTTTATTAGCAGCTAGCTAGCAAAGTGGTTAGCTTTCCGTGAATATTGTTTATTAGCAGCTAGCTAGCAAAGTGGTTAGCTTTCCGTGAATATTGTTTATTAGCAGCTAGCTAGCAAAGTGGTTAGCTTTCCGTGAATATTGTTTATTAGCAGCTAGCTAGCAAAGTGGTTAGCTTTCCGTGAATATTGTTTATTAGCAGCTAGCTAGCAGCTACCGTTATGTGCTGTAAACTGTATGGACAATATTTTGCCGAACAGTAAATCAATTAACAGTTTCAAAATGTCTACTTGCCGTTTTGCATTATTCAATTGTGTTATCTAACTTATCATTACGGGTGGGATGGTAGAAGTAAGACGTTGCCCAGAGGTTGTTCGGGACAGGATAGCAATAGATGAGTGCCGGGTGTAGCTTGCAGCAGAGTTTGACACAAGAGGCATAATGTGATCGCGCTATAAAAGGCTCATCGGCTCGTCAAGGGCAGATAGCCAAAAGACCATGGAAAGGGCTAAATTGGCCATAAGTATCTGCCGGACCGATTATCAGTCGGTCCGTAATAGTAATGACAGAGAAGGGGGGAATATACTGTCGTAGAGGTGATGATCAGAGTTCAGTGTTTTCCTTAGTAGTTCTTTTATAGCAGCGGTGGCAACGGTGGCAGGGGGTGGGGGTTAGAAAAATTAAAAACACTAGAGTAGCCTAAATGTTGTGATGAAAGGCGAGTTGATGTTCCACCATTTAGATTCCTGATAAACAACAGAGAATACATGAATAAATAAATAAACAATTAGCCATGAAAGACTCTCCATGCTTAATTGGGATGAGATAAGAATGCTTAATCCTCACAAGAGAGATGGAGAAAGAGAGAGTGTGTGTGTGTTCAGTGTGTGTGTGTGTTCAGTGTGTGTGTGTTCAGTGTGTGTGTGTTCAGTGTGTGTGTGTTCAGTGTGTGTGTGTGTTCAGTGTGTGTGTGTTTCAGTGTGTGTGTGTTCAGTGTGTGTGTGTTCAGTGTGTGTGTGTTCAGTGTGTGTGTGTGTGTTCAGTGTGTGTGTGTTCAGTGTGTGTGTGTTCAGTGTGTGTGTGTTCAGTGTGTGTGTGTGTTCAGTGTGTGTGTGTTCAGTGTGTGTGTGTGTGTTGTGTGTGTGTGTGTGTTGAGTGTGTGTGTGTTCAGTGTGTGTGTGTGTTCTGTGTGTGTGTGTGTTCAGTGTGTGTGTGTTCAGTGTGTGTGTGTTCAGTGTGTGTGTGTTCAGTGTGTGTGTGTGTTCAGTGTGTGTGTGTTCAGTGTGTGTGTGTTCAGTGTGTGTGTGTTCAGTGTGTGTGTGTGTTCAGTGTGTGTGTGTTCAGTGTGTGTGTGTGTTCAGTGTGTGTGTGTGTTCAGTGTGTGTGTGTGTGTGTGTGTGTGTGTTCAGTGTGTGTGTGTTCAGTGTGTGTGTGTTCAGTGTGTGTGTGTTCAGTGTGTGTGTGTTCAGTGTGTGTGTGTGTTCAGTGTGTGTGTGTTCAGTGTGTGTGTGTTCAGTGTGTGTGTGTTCAGTGTGTGTGTGTTCAGTGTGTGTGTGTTCAGTGTGTGTGTGTGTGTTCAGTTTGTGTGTGTTCAGTGTGTGTGTGTTTTCAGTGTGTGTGTGTGTGTTCAGTGTGTGTGTGTGTTCAGTGTGTGTGTGTGTATGACACATTATTATTCTTCCCTATGGCCCTTGCCTGGTTTAGGTAAGGGGGCTACATTATAGGCAGTTTACGAATGCATTTATCCCTCTGCTCAGAATATAGAGAGAGATAGAAAGAGAGAGAGAACGAGAACTAGAGAGAGAGAGAGAGAGAGAGAGAGAGAAATGGAGAATGAGAGAGATAGAAAGAGAGAGAGAACGAGAACTAGAGAGAGAGAGAGAGAGAGAGAGAGAGAGAGAAATAGAGAATGAGAGAGAGAGAAAGATAGAGAGAACGAGAACTAGAGAGAGAGAGAAATAGAGAATGAGAGAGAGAGAAAGATAGAGAGCGTACAGAGGAGGAGCAGACAAAATATTACGTTAAGACAGAAAATATGATGATATGTGCATTTATTGTGTACGTGTGTGTATGCTTAGCGTGTGTGTGTGTGTTCCATTGTGTGTGTGTGTATGCTTAGCGTGT